>NW_023270265.1:20240329-20517634 GCF_011800145.1 Mirounga leonina | reverse complement strand
GTTTTCATGCCTGCTAACACCACATCCATTCTGCAGCCCATAAGTCAAGAAGTCATTTGGGCTTTCAATCCTTATGATTTAAGAAATACATTTCAGAAGGCTATAGTTGCCATATGTAACAGTGATATTTCTGATGGATCTGGGCAAATTCAATTGAAAACTTTCTGGGAAGGACTCACCATTCCAGATGCCATTAAGAACATTCATGATTCATGGGAAAAGGTCAAAATATCAACATTTACAGGAGTTTGGAAGAAGCTGATTCTAGCCCTCATGGATAGACTTTGGGGGTTCAAGATTTCAATGGAGGAAGTAACTGCAGATGTGGTAGAAAGAACAAGAGAATTAGAATTAGAGGTAGAACCTAAAGATGTGACTGAGTTGCTGCAACCCCATATGAAACCTGAACGGAGCAGGAGTTGTTTCTTGTGGATGAGCAAAGAAAGTAATTTCTTGAGATGGAATCCACTCCAGGTGAAGACGCCGTGAAGACTGCTGAAATGACAGCAAAGGACTACTGTTCTATAAACTTAGTTGATAAAGCAGTGGCAGGGTTTGAGAGGACGGACTCCGTTTTTGAAAAAAAGTTCTACTGTGGGTGAAATGCTAAAATGGCATTGCATGCTATACAGAAATCATTCATGAAAGGAAGAGTCATCCGACGTGGCAAACTTGACTGTTTTCTTATTTTAAGAAATTGCCACACATCCCAAACCTCAGCAACCACCCACCCTGATCTATCAGCAGCTATAAATACTGAGGCAAGACCCTCCACCAGCAAAATACTACACCTTGCTAAAAGTTTAGATGATGGTTAGCTTTACTTATACCTTACTAATTTAAAATGTATAATTATGCCAGTTTATGAATTTATATCTTCACTAATAAAAATTAATACAAGTTTTATTTTACTCATATAGTAATACTTCAGTTATTCAGAGATCACATACGCAGTTAATAAACAGGAAGGAACTACACTGTTGGTGGGAATGCAAGCTGGTGCAGGCACTCTGGAAAACAGTATGGAGGTTCCTCAGAAAGTTGAAAATAGAGCTACCATATGACCCAGGAATTGCACTACTGGGTATTTACCCCAAGAATACAAATGTAGTGATCCGAAGGGGTATGTGCACCCCAATGTTTATAGCAGCAATGTCCACAGTAGCCAAACTGTGAAAAGAGCCAAGATGTCCACCAATAGATGAATGGATAAATAAGACGTGGTGTATATATATACATGGAATATTATGCAGTCATCAAAAGGAATGAAATCTTGCCATTTGCAACAACATGGATGGAACTAGAGGGTATTAGGCTAAGCGAAATAAGTCAATCAGAGAAAGACATGTATCATATGATCTCACTGATATGAGGAATTCTTAACCTCAGGAAACAAACTGAGGGTTGCTGGAGTGGTGGGGGTGGGAGGGTTCACAGTGGGAGCACTGTGAACTGTGTAAGACTGTTGAATCACAGACCTGTACCTCTGAAACAAATAATACATTATATGTCAAAAAAAAAAAAAAAAGAAGATAGCAGGAAGGGAAAAATGAAGGGACGGAGTCAGAGGGGGAGACGTACCATGACAGACTATGGACTCTGAGAAACAAACTGAGGGTTCTAGAGGGGAGAGGGGTGGGGGGACGGGTTAGCCTGGTGATGGGTATTAAAGAGAGCACGTACTGAACGGAGCACTGGGTGTTATACGCAAACAATGAATCATGGAACACTACATCAAAAACTAATGATGTAATGTATGGTGATTAACATAACATGAAAACAAAAGAAAGTAACTGCCACCCAAGGTCATCCAGATTTTCTCCAATGTTAACTTCTAGGAGTTTTATAATTTTACATTCAGGTCTATGATCCATTTTGAGGTAATTTTTGTGAATGGTGCAAGGTCTGTATCTAGATTCATTTCTTTGCAGGTAAATGTCCAGTTGTTCTAACACCATTTGTGGAAAAGACTCTTTGCTCTATTATATTGTCCTTGCCCCTTTGTCAAATATCAGTTGAGTACATTTATGTGGGTCTATTTCTGGGCTCTCTATTCTATTCCATTGATCTATATGTCTAGTTTTTTTTGGCCAATAACACACTGTCTTTATAATAAATCTTAAAAGTCAAGTAGTATCAGTCCTCCAACTTTTTTCTTCTCTTTTACTATCATGTTGCCTATTCTGGGGTTTTTGCCTCTCCGTTAGACTTTAATATCAGTTTCTCAATATCCATAAAATAACTTGCTGAGATTGTGATGAGGAATGCCTGAATCTAAAGCTCAAGTTGGGGGCACCTGGCTGGCTCAGCTGGTAAAGCATGTGACTCCTAATCTCAGGGTCATGAGTTCAAGCCCCACATGGGGAATAGTTTACTTACTAACTAAACAAACAAACAAACAAACAAATAAAGCTCAAGTTGGGAAGAACTGACATCATGACAATATTGAGTCTGTTAACAATAGGAAAGCTATTAACTTTTGTACATTAACCTTGTATCTTGAAACCTTGCTATAGGGGCACCTGGATGGTTCAGTCGTTAAGCATCTGCCTTCGGCTCAGGTTATGATCCTGGGGTCCTGGAATCAAGCCCTGCATCAGCCTCCCTGCTCAGCAGGGAGCCTGCTTCTCCCTCTCCCTGTACCCCTCCACCCTGCTTGTGCTCTCTCACAAATAAAAATCTTCAAAAAAAAAAAAAAAGAAAGAAAGAAACCTTGCTATAGTTGGTAATTAAATTCCAGAAGAGTTGTTTTATTCTTCTGGATTTTGTACATAGAAAATCATGTCATCTGCAAACAAAGATGGTTTTATTTCTCCCTTCCCAATCAGTACATCTTTTATTTTCTTTTCTTGTCTTACTGAACTAAGTAGTACTTCCACTATGATGCTGAAAAGGAATGGTGAGAGGGAACATTTTTGCCTTGTTCCTTAGTGGGAAAGCTTCCAATTTCTCACCATTAAGTATGATAGCTGTAGGAGTTTTGTAGATATTTTTTTATCAAGTTAAGGAAGTTCCTCTCTATTCCTAGTTTACTGAGAGTTTTTCTCATGAATGGGTGATGAATTTTGTCAAATGCTTTTTTTTTGCATCTACTGATATGATCATGTTATTTTCTTTAGTTTGTTGATGCGACAGAATATGTTAACTGGTTTTATTTATTTTTTAAAGTTATTTATTTGAGATAGAGAGCAAGAGAGAGAGCACAAGCATGAGTAGGGGGAGGGGCAGAGAAAGAGGGAGAAGCAGGCTCTCTGCTGAGCAGAGAACCCAATGCTGGGCTTGATCCCAGGACCCTGAGATCATGAACTGAGCCAAAGGCAGATGCTTAACCAACTGAGCCACCCAGGCACCCCATATTAACTGGTTTTAAACAATTTTTTAATTGAAGTATAGTTGACACACAATATTACATTAGTTTCAGGTATATAACATAGTGATTCAATAAGTTTATACATTATGCTATGTTCACCACAAGTGTCGCTACCATCTGTCACCATGCAATGCTATTATAATACCATTGGCTATATTCCCTATGCTGTATGTTTTGTCCCGGTGACTTATTCATATATTAACTGATTTTTAAATGCTGAACTAGCTTTGCATACATGGGATAAATCTCACTTGGTCATGATGTAGAATTCCTTTTATAAGTTGTTGGATTCAATTTGATAATATTTTGTTGAGGACTTTTGCATCTATGTTCATGAGAGATATTAGTCTGTAGTTTACTTTTCTTGTAATGTCTCTGTTTGGTTTTGGTATTAGGGTAATGCTGGCCTCATAGAATGAATTTGGAAGTATTCCCTCTGCTCTTATGTGAAAGAGATTGTAGAGAACTGGTATAATTTTTTCCTTAAATGTTTGGTAGAATTCATCACTAAACCCATCTGGGCCTGGTGCTCTGTTTTGGAAGGTTATTAATCATTGATTGAATTTCTTTAATAAATACAGACCTATTCAGATTGTCTATTTCTTCTTGTGTGAATTTTAGCAGATTTTGTCTTCCAAGAAACTGGTTCATTTCATCTAGGTTATCACATCTGTGGGCACAGGATTGTTAATAATCCTTTACTCTCCCTTTCTTCCTTGACCCACATGTTATTTAGAAGTGTGCTGTTTAATATTCAAATATTTAGGGATTTTCCAGCTTAGCTTTCTGTTATTGATTTCTTATTTAATTTCACTGTGGTCTGAGAGCAGATACTATATCAGATTTCTATTCTTCCAAATTTTTTAAGATGTGTTTAGAACATGGCTGTCTTGGTGAATGTTCCATTTGAGCTTGAGAAAAATGTATATTCTGCTGTTGTTAAATGAAGCAGTCTATAGATGTTAATCATATCCAGGTAATCCATGGTGTTATTGAGTTCAACTATGTCCTTAGTGATTTTCTGTTTGCTGGATCTGTCCATTTCTGACAGAGGAGTGTTGAATTCTCCAATTATAACAACGGACTTACTCACTTCTCCTTGAATTTCTATCAGTTTTTGCCTCACATATTTTGACCCTCTGTTGCCAGACACATGTACACCATGGATTCTTGTGTCTTTTGGAGAACTGACCCCTTTATCATTATATAATGCCTCTCTTTATCCCTGATAACTTTCTTTGCTCTGAAGTCTGCTCTGTATTAATATAACCAACCACCCATTTTTTTTGATTAGTGTTAACACGGTCTATCTTTATCTGTTTAGTTTTAATCTACATGTGTCTTCATATTTAAAGTGGGTTTTGTAAACAACATATAGTTGGGTCTTGTTTTATTGATCCATCCTGATAATCCCTTTCAATTAGTATTGTTAGGCTATTGATGTTTAAAGTGATTACTGATATAGCTGGATTAGTATTTACCATATTTGTTACTGTTTTCTATTTGTTGCACTTGTTCTTTGTTCCTACTTTTGTGTTTCACTCTTTTTCTGCCTTTTGTGATACTGAATATTTGCATGATTCCATTTTATTTCCTTTCTTAGCATATCAGTTATGCTTTTTTTTTTTTTTAACTTTCTAGTGGTTGCCCTAGAGTTTCCAATATACATTTATAATTATGCAAAGTCCACTTTCAAATAACACTATACCATTTCATGGGTAGTAAGAGTATAATAACAAAATAATCCCAATTCCTCCCTCCCCTTGTATCATTGCTGTCATTCATTTCTCTTATACATAAACATACATAAGCATACACATAAAGCATACATAATTGAATACATTATCATTTTGAACAAACTGTTACCTATGAGAGCAATTAAGAATAAACAAAATAAAAGTTTTCATTTTACCTTCATTTACACTTTCTCTGATGCTCTGCCTTTCTTTATGTAGACCTGAGTTCCTGACCTAGATCATTTTCTTTATCTCTGAAGAAGTTATTTTAACACTTCTTACAAGGCAGGTCTACTAACCACTAATGTCCTTAATTTTTGTTTGTCTGAGAGAATCTTTCTCCTTCACTTTTGAAGGATAATTTCAAAGGATATAAAATTCTAGGTTGGTGGGTGTTTTTTTCTCAATAGTTTAAATATTTCACTCCATTCTCTTCTTGCTTGCATGTTTTACAAAGAGAAGTCAGATGTAATTCTTATTTTTGTTAACTCTAGGTAAGCTGTTTTTCCTTCTGGCTTCTTTCAGGATTATCTTTAATTCTGTGCAGTTTGAATATGATATGCCTAGGTGTAATTTTTTTTTATTTATCCTGCTTGCTGTTTTCTAAGCTTTCTGGATCCATGGTTTAGTAGTGTCTGACATTAATTTGGGGAAATTCTCACACTACTGCATCAAATATTGCTTCTGTCCCTTTCTTTTTTCTCCTAAACATATTCCCATTCTGTATATGTTTACCTTTTGTAGTTATCCCACAATTCTTGGATATTGTTTAATTTTTTTTTTAGAATTTTTTTCTCTTTGCCTCTCAGTTTTGGAAGTTTCTATTGACATATCCCCAAGCTCAGAGATTCTTTCCTCAGCTGTGTCTACTGTACTAATGAGTGCATCAAAGGCATTCTTCATTTCTGTTATATTGCTTTTGATCTCTAGCCTTTTGATTCTTTCTTAGACTTTCCATCTCTCTGCTTACATTACCCACCTGTTCTTTCATATTGTCTACATTATCCATTATGTCCTTAGCATATTAATCATAATTTTTAAAAAATTCCCCATCTGATAATTCTAATATCCCTGACATATCTGAATCTGGTTCCAATACTTACTCTACCTCTTCAAACTGTGTTTTTTGCCTTTTAGTCTTCCATGAAATTTTTCTTAACAGTCAGACATGATGTACTAGGTGAAAGGAACTGCAGTAAATAAGACTTTAGTAATGTGGTGGTAAGGTGTAAGGGGAGAGGAAGTGCTCTAGAGTCATGATTATGGTCACAGGTTTTTTGTTTTGTTTTGTTTTTTAAATTTTTATTATTTAAGTATAGTTGACTGGGTCACAGTCTTTAAGTAAGCTTTGCCCCTTGGCTATAAACTTCACAAGTGCTTCTCATTTCTACCCCTTTGGTGGAACAGGATGGCTATAGCAGCTGGAGTTGCGTATTTCCCTTCCCCCAATCTGGTTAGGTTCTGATAAAACCCCAATAGTTCAGGCACTGGTACATAGTTTCTTTTGAGGATAGGTCTTGTTAAGAATAGACTACTTGAAGAACAGAATGCTCTGGTGTATTTCAAAATGGTTCCTTTTCCTTCCCCACTACTGGAAGCACAAGAAGATTATTCTTCAGTCTTCACTGGAAGAAGCTGGTAGAGCTCCAGGACGGACAACTCACAAAAGTGTGAGCCCCACCTAGATTGGGTCCCCCTTGAGTTTTAACTCCCTAACTTGTCCACACTGAGCCTCCAGCAATTTGTCAACTACAGTTCAGGTTTTCCAATACTGATTCCTGCAGAAGTTTCTGTCCATTAAGTTGTGGTTCTCTGTATTTTTCAGTCTGTCTCTCTCCAATTTGGGGGCGAGCAGTTTGCCCTGTGATCTCACTTCTCTGATAGATCAAAGAAAGGCTGTTAATTTTTTCAGTTTTCCCAGTTTTTTATTTGTCAGGATAGAGTGACAACTTCCAAGCTCTGCATACCAGAATGGAAACTAAAAGTCTGTATTTACCTCTTAATAATTAGTTGAGCTATACAGATTTATAATTTTTGCATTTATAAATTGTGCATGCTTATATATACATGTTACACTTAATTTAGATTTTGTAAAAGTCCATGTCCCATGTCCTTGCTCTATAGGATGAGAATTTCAAGCTCTTGATCAAAAACCACTTACCACTGTCACTTTAACCATAATTCTAAAAAAAACTTTGCTACACAGTCATCAACAGACTTTAAAAAGGCAAATTAGAAAAAGAATCAGAAGCATATTCCATCTAGGCACTTACAGTTGGAATCACTGCCAGGCCTCTTTAGAGTGGCAGGTTGGAAAAACTCCCTGGAGCAAAGTTAAAGAGCTCTGATGCCAAAGAAAAAGAACTAGGCCATTTCTCTACTTTATAGATTAAAAAGGTAATGGTATTCCCATTTTTCCCCTCCATTCTGATGCAAATCTTTTCAGTCAGAAGTCTTAAAGCAGCTCTCAGTGTGGTTCCAGGTTAATTTCAAAAAGCTGAGGTACTGCTTGAGGGTAGAACTAGTTACTTAACCTCTTTTGTATCACTCACAGATTTAGCAAAATGAAAGGCCTGCTAACAAGAGAGTTTATATGATATTTCATAAAGTAAGCAAATGTGGAAAAATCAAGCACTTTGTGTGTGCATCTGTGCTCTTGGAGGGGAAACAAATGGAGGTGTGGTTAAAAGAACTGTTAAATGCTTATTTCCATAATCATTGGGCAACTAAATAGGAATATGTTTGCTAGGGTCACTGGACTGAAAAGAATTAGGCTAGGAGGTTAAATAAGCAATCCATGCTAAAGTCGGTAATCAAGACTGTACTTTAATCAGCTCTGTGAAAGAGGTAATAGACTGACTATTCCCTAGGAATGGAAATTCCCCCCAATCTCACTCAATAATTCACTTCAATATTGATTTAATAATTCTCACTGTTGAATTGCTTCCTTGTATCACAGTTTAAGACAAATTCCTCTTGAAACAGACAAAAGGTAGAAATGAGCACAGTTCTTGTTCTTGTATCATAAAACAGAAAGGGTTTCCTGAGTTCTGTGTGAAAACAAAACAAACAACAAAAAACAAGGATGCTCTACTATTTGTACAGGCTGCACTTGATTTCCTGATTTCCAAGAAAACCCAAGGGGTATTCTATAGCAACTGTAGTTTCAACTAAGTATCTATAACTTAAGGGACCACTGGAATGATGAACCAGAGCTAACATTACTAAACATTCCCTCCAAACAGGCAGATTTGGGAAAGTATAATTCCAAGATCCCTTAATCTAAAAACATCATGTTCCAGTGTCTTGGTTCTTTGACTTATAAATGAAAAGAAAATTTGCTTGAAAATCCCTAGATATACCAGATGTCAAGGCAATTCATGTTTTAATGAGAGTACAGAGTAAGTTTGTTAAATTTAATGTTAACAGTTAAATATGCTTACAACTCCAGTCTTTAGTAAATCTCTTCTTGACAGTATATGAGTAACACATGGACATAATTATGGACAGAAAATAATGAAAAAGAAGAAAGATTGTGTAAAATCTAATATGAAAGAAAAGAATTTGTCACTGGATTAGAAAAGTGTACAAAAACTTGTGGACTTTCCTCCCATGTTATAGTACTTATCACACCATATTGTCAAGTGTCTTTTTACAGTTTTCTCTCCTATGAGCTTCTCGAGGGCAGGGATATATATTTTAATATTCTCAGCACCTAACAGAGCGCTCAGAGCATAGATGATGTACAACAACTATGCTAAGTATCCCCTTTAAACTTCATAATAATTGTATGATGTAGGTTATACATTACTACTCAAATTTTATAGAAAAAACCTGGGAAACATTACAGTTGAAGAATGTGCCCAAAGTCACACAGTAGTCTAACTCCAGAGTATACTGCCCTTAATTACTATACTATCCTATCTGAATAAACGAATGCCTGCTTTGTCAAGTTTCTGTCTCAGTTTTAATAACAAACTTTATCTGCTCACTCAGATATCATCTGCATTTGTGCCTTATGTATTAGGATGACTATATGAGCTCAAGAATCACCAGAAAAACATTAAGATTTGGGGACCAGCCAGATAATTTTAGGGGCTAAGAGTCATTTCTGGACTTCACACTTTCGAAGTGTGGTTACTGTTAACATTAGTTATTTCTAAATAAAAGGATACTTAATTTTTTAAATGTAAATGATTGTACTATAATTATAGGAGACAAGGTAGGTAATTTATAGTATATCAAGAGTAAAAACATGGGAACTCTTTAATAAAAAACTTAGAAAGGGCTATGAGGTTAAACTAGCCAGACTAGGGGCACCTGGGTGGCTCAGTCGATTAAGCACCTGCCTTCAGCTCAGGTCATGAGCTCAGGGTCCTGGGACTGAGCCCCACATTCGGCTCCCTGCTCAGGTTCCCTGCTCGTTGGGAAGCCTGCTTCTCCTCTGCCCCTCCCCTCTGCTCAGGCTTTCTCTATCAAATAAATAAAATCTTAAAAAAAAATTAAACTAGCCAGCCTATTTTAAAGATGAGATCAGTAAGTGGTTTATATTAATTTAATAAACTACTCAATGAAAAGGGATTTATATTACTAGACTATGCAAGGGTCTCATCTACATGATCCCAAATCAATAAAATTATAAAATAGTTTATAAAACAAATTAATGAAATTATTTAATCTTCCATTCTCCTTAAAACAACCATTAATTAATCTTTTGGGATATCACACAGTATTATGTAAACAGAAATCTTTCCATTCAGAATAAAGTAGGACTTAGTAACATACAATAAGGTAATATTTATTTTTCTTCAGATCAGAGTTAATAAAGGATATAAAGCTAGCCTTATCTATTTCATCTTACATTTTTAATTTCCAAACACACACATGTATACACATTACATATAAAATTAATTATGGAACTGTGAGACATTAATGGAAATCCAGTTAGGCTGACTTAGCAATACTGTAAGTCTTCAAAACATGAACAAAGTGTAATATCGCTGTAGAAAATCAATATATTTTTCTCCATTTTAGTGAAGATGTTTAAAATGCCAAAAGGAAGCTGACATTTATCTGCTTGTTGACAATGATTATCTCTAATTTTCAGCTGCTCAGAATACAATGGAATCAAATGTATGATAAAAGTTGTCTTTAATTTTTAAAAGTTTGCTTACAGTAATGGAAATAAAACTTTTTGGTCAGATTTTTACATACCTTAAAAGTAGAAAGTCCATAAAGTCTTGTGGTATGAACAGTCTCTTGAGAAATGTTTGTAATGTTAGTTATAAAGTCCTCAAGGTATTTGCAAGCTTGTTCCAAGTGTGTTGTGTTTATGATGATCTGCACTAGCTAGAAAATACAAAATATATCTGTTAAAATGCAGGTTACATGTACACAAAATCATTTCATTTTTGAAAATGAATTACTTTCAGCAACTGTACCATTTCTGCATAATTATAGCTTTATAGGATACAAGGGATTATCTGATTTCAAAAGCCTGCTGCAAATACTATGAATGCTGTCCTTTAAAAGAAAAATCAAGAATCTAACTGCCAATTAACTTAGAATAACTTTTTTTATTATTTTTTTTTTTAAGATTTTATTTATTTATTCATGAGAGGGAGAGAGAGAGAGAGAGAGAGAGAAGCAGGCTCCCAAGGAGCAGGGAGCCTGATGCGGGACTCGATCCCAGGACCCTGGGATCATGACCTGAGCCGAAGGCAGACGCTTAACCATCTGAGCCACCCAGGCGCCCTAACTTAGAATAACTCTTAAAAGTACTTTTCCAAATTTTATACATTTACCAAGTAAAAAATGAGTATTTTCACTTTTCATATAAAATCTGGCAATCATAAATCTACATATATGCTCTAACATCTTCAACTACCGACAACTCTCCATGTAAACCCTTGCCCCTCACATGGCTTGAATTTACCCTGACGAAACAAATCCACTTCTACTAATAAATTTAAAACAGATGGGGCACCTGGGTGGCTCAGTTGGTTAAGAATCTGACTCTTGATTTCGGCTCAGGTCATGATCTCAGGGTTGTGAGATCAAGCCCCCGGGTGGAGCTCTATGTTCAGCAGGGAGTCTGCTGGAGATTCTCTCTCCCTCTTCCTCTACTTCGGCCCCTCCCCCCCACACGCCTGCACCCTCTCTCTCTCTAAAATAAATAAATAAATCTTTAAAAATAAAATAAATTACGGGGTGCCTGGGTGGCTCAGTTGGTTAAGCGACTGCCTTCAGCTCAGGTCATGATCCTGGAGTCCTGGGATCAAGTCCCACATCGAGCTCCCTGCTCGGTGGGGAGTGGCTCTCCCTCTGACCCTACCCCCTCTCGTGCACTCTCTCTCTCACTCTCTCTCTCTCAAATAAATAAAATCTTTTAAAAAATAAAAATAAATTAAAAAAATAAAATAGAAAGCTAGTTTTACAGGATGATGTTTAGCAATAACTTAATTCATACAGTTTTTTTCATATAATGAAAGATTTAGCTATTAAGTATTTTTTTAACCTACCTCTGTCAAACCTATATGAGGTTTTCTAATAAGGTTCAGTAAACAGCTACTCAAAGTTCTGGTCAGCAGCAGATTTGTAGATTTTCTAAGCATATCATCTATTTCTGTTGAGCTAAAAATAAAGGTTGATTATTATTTTGCTTTCCACAAAGGTACAGTTAGCTTCCTAAATGATTTAACAGTTTACTAAAATAATTTGCCCCACCTCATTCTTTTATATCTTTAAATAAATTACCCAGATTTATTAAATCCCCAAATACAATTCTGTCACAAAAGCGACATTTTCAACAAAGTAGAATGTTCATTTATGGCATAATTTAAATGTATTCCATTCACCATTAGAGTAAAACCATGGGTACTTAGTATAAGGAAATAAAATTATTCTTAAATTATGACTCCACTATGGGACACTTCCAAAGACACTTCAAATACAACTATAGCTAAAATTCTTTTTAAATGCAAATTAATGTGAGCTCTTTCTAGATATGATTAATTACTAGATTTAACTTTAATATAACTAAATTATCCATGTCCACTGAGATTTTTTTTAAAAGACTCAAAGAAACAAACATAATTACCTTACACTAGTTTTAATTTGGTGCAAAGAAAACTCTGATATTTCTTAACATTCTAAAGATTGCTAGGCTAGCACTAACAAACTTTTTATCTTCTCCTAACCACGAGAACTTCAATTGAAGTAAACAACAACTTCTTCATATATATATTAATATATATAGCTTCATTACAAAACGATTAAGCTGTCCTTAGACTAAGTTTTCTCAGTCTTAGCACTATTAACATTTCAGGCAAGATAACTCTTTGTTGTGAGGCTCTCCTGTGCTTTGAAGGATGTTTAGCAGCGTTCCTGGCCTCTACCCACTAGATGCAAGTAGCACCCTTCCCCCTAAGTTGTAACAGCCCAAAGACATTGCCAAAGTACCTACGGGCTCGGGGTGGAATTACTCCAGCTGCTACAGAGACTAAAATTTTAGCATCCTTTCTCCTTTATTAAAAACATTACTCCTCTACATCAAAAACTAATGATGTACTGTATGGTGATTAACATAACAATAAAAAATTTAAAAAAACATTACTCTTAATAATCTATGAAGCACAGATATTTACTAGTTTATATTTATTTTTTAATTGCAAATAGAGCAAGATTTGACAAAACACAGGTACTTCTCACTACTACTCCAATGCTGTCCATTTTAATGCAGGCACTTTTTTCAGTATCTGCTAACCCTAACTCTGACATACCTAAAAGAATATTTCTCTGATTCTTTACAACTAAAATCAAGATTTACCAGACATACCAGTAGGGTTTTAGGGTTACTTGACATCAAATTCTGAGACAGAAAACTCTAATCGATCCACAGTGTCCTGGAACAATCAGTGTACTCACCCTGTTAAAAAGAGAGGTGGTTGCCTACTCCTATGGTCTCTTTTCTGACACACTCAAATTATGCTTAAAGACATCCTGAATAGCACACTTCTCAGATGAAAACTTATCCAGTACAGATAATGCCTTCTGTTTAATTTCCCTGAATTTCCTTGAATGCTGAGTCAATGCATACTTTTTTCTTGCATAAGTAAAAGCAGATAAAGAAAACTATCAGCACCTATGTCCTATTTGTGCTAACAAGATTTACCCGACAATGACTAGTATTTCCCCCATCAGGTTTTTATCCCAACTGAGCAATTTTCTTCCTTAACTCCTTGTCCTTTGAGCCTATATATAACCTGTACTCTTCCTACATTTTAAAAAACATTTCATAATTAAATCTTAATTATAATAAACCTCTTAAAATATTTTATAGCTTAGTCTCTTATGCAAAATGAAAATTTCTTATAGATATTAGATCCAGATGCTTCCTCTGTGACCAAATAGTTGAGACTTTGAAGTCTCTTCATGAAGTCATTTCATTCTCCAGCCCTACTTTTATTCATATATAAAAAGAAACCCAAACATTTGTACTAAAAAGCTCTGAAGCATCTTCTGGTTCTAAAAATCAAACTCCAAATATGTTTAAACATAATAAAAGAGCTTTAAATCCAGAAAGTGATTTTTTTTCCATAATTTTTTAAGGACAAATAAAAAAACAAAGGAACTCTAATAGCTCAATTTCAGCTCACAGATACAAATTTTTATTTTTATTTTATTTTATTTTTTTAAAGGTTTTATTTATTTATCTGAGAGAGAGAATGGGAGACGAGAGCATGAGAGGGGGAGGGTCAGAGGGAGAAGCAGACTCCCCGCTGAGCAGGGAGCCCGATGTGGGACTCGATCCTGGGACTCCAGGATCATGACCTGAGCCGAAGGCAGTAGCTTAACCAACTGAGCCACCCAGGTGCCCCAGATACAAATTTTTAAAATAAAAATGTGTCAGAAACTTGATGATCTAGAATAAATTTAGATTTACCTATTTTTAAGTTAACTATGCTGTGCTGTCTCTGTAGTCTGAACTGTCAATTCTCTTATTAACAAAATGAAAATAGCCAATGTATTTAGTAAAGCATAATTTTAAAAAACATAAACATAAAAAGCCTTGTTGAATGAATAACTTATGATCATAGACAGTTCATTAGAATGACTAGATACTGAACTAACAAAAGTGACAAATATTTGTGTCAAAGACAGAGGAAAAAAACTGACAGTCTTTTCTGCTGTAGCATTAGTCCACAACACTGACTTCCTAGAAGGGTAGGAGTTCACATACCAAGTCAGAACTGAGGTGCCAATTCTAGTTCTAGTAAGACATTAGGGAGGCTTTAGGGAAATTATACTTATCATCTTTGGTGTTATAAATGCAATAAAAATATCAGATAACAATTGGATACCCAATGTCTCTTCTCTGTAAATAAAACAAAAGTTAATTCCAAACTGCTAGGTTTCTATACTTTCTACAGTTTAACAATATCTTAATTAGGTATCAGTCCTATTTTTCAATAATCAACATTTAGATTAGGGAATAAAAAGTACGTGTTAGGACATGCAAATTGTATACACTACCAATTTTAAAAATGTTAAAGTAATCTACATTTAAAGTAAAAGATGAGGGAAACCAATATTATAGAGTCAAGACTGCAGCTTCAAAAATAACTCTCAAATATAACATTTAGGCCAAGTTGTAGGATGACTGTTAAAAAGATACTTCTTGTTTCTCCCTTTCACATGCATATGTTTAGAACAGATGAATGCATGCATCACTGTTTTCAAAGATGACTAACTATAACCAGAATCTATTTGAGAGTACATAAACAAATTCAAGTCCACCCAAAGGTAGGGCAAATTGTTAACTTCCCTTAACTTCATCTTCTAATTATTCACAAGTACAGGGCAATATCAGGCTCTTAAATCCTTCTTGTTTATGTTCCTTCCTCTTCATCACCACTGATCCTATTTCAGTCTTTCTTCATCTCCCTTCTTGAACCACTGTCTTCACCAGTTCAACATGACTATTTTTTTCTATCCCCCTCCAATCCATCATCTACATGGAGGTCAGAGTAAACTTTCTAGAATGTAACTCTAATAATGTCATCCCTTACTTAAAAACTCTTCAACAATTCCCTGATGCTTACAAAATAAAATATAAACACTCCAAGCTCCAGTCTCACATCTAATATTGTAGTATCCCATCCTCTCTGAAGTAACTATGTGCTTACCATAGGCCAAGCACTACTATACTGAGTGCTTTATACACCCGCATTACCTCATTTAATTCTTACAACCATTGTATGAATTTGGACCCTGATTCAAATATACCAACTACAGCAGCCCAAGTGTCCTTGATATATAAATGGATAAAGAAGAAGTGCTATATATATATACAAACACAAACACACACATACACATATATATAATATTATTCAGCAATAAAAAAGAATGAAATCTTGCCATTTGCAACAACATGGATGGAGCCAAAGAGTTTAATGCTAAGTGAAATAAGTCAGTCAAAGACAGACAAATACCGTATGATTTCACTCATATGTGGGATTTAAGAAACAAAACAAACAAGCAAAGGAAAAAAAGAGAACAAACTGATGGTTATCAGAGGGGGGATGGGTGAAATAGGTGAAGGGGATTAAAGAGTACACTTATAATGAGCACTGAGTAATGTATAGAACTGCTCAATCACTACACTGAAAGCTTGAAACTAATATAACACTGTATATTAACTATACTGGAATTAAAATTAAAAACTTAATAAAAAAATTCTAAAAAGAGTAACAGCAGCAAACTCTTATTAGCAAACAAACATACCAATGGTAAAAAGACATCTTGGGGACAATCAAGAAAATAGTGATATGGACTAGGGAATTGATATTATGGAATAGTATTAATTTTGTTAAGTGTGATGGTTAAATAATGAAATGCCTTTATTTTTTGAGAAACGCATACTGTTTCTAGGGGTAATATGTCATTATTTCTGGAATCTGCTTTTTCAGATACTTAGCGAAGGGGTGCCTGGATGGCTCAGTCGGTTACGTGCAACTCTTGATTTCAGCTCAGGTCATGATCTTAGGGTCATGATATGGGCCCCATGTGGGGCTCCATGCTGAATACAGAGTCTGCTTGAGATTCCCCCTGGCCACCCCTTGGGTACGTGTGCGCTCTCTCTCTCTCTTTTTCTCTCTCAAATAAATAAAATCTTTTTAAAAAATAAAATACTTAAGCAAAAATAATTAAGAAAATATGGCAAAACGTTTATTATTGAACACAGGAGTTTCCAATCTCTATTTTTCTGTAAGTGTGAAGATGTACATTATAGAAAGTAAAAAAAATATGTAACATCAAATTTACAGCAACTTAACCTCAATGTTGCTAAAATATGTAAGCCTTTCCAATGAGATAATAATCCATTAAAGAATCAAGGCCTGAAAATCAAGTGTTAATGTTTCATAAAAATAGCTATGATAAAGATATATTTCTTGTTAGTAAACTTACCTCCGGTGAAGTGACTCTGAAAATTTAAGGCTAGCATAAATAAATTCTTTAACTTGAATGTAAATATGAGGCACTGACTGAGACATGGGAAATTTCTTTGGGAAAGATTGCTGTAGAAAGAAAAACAAAGTTAATATTGCTTTTGAAATTTTAGAAAAAGATATTCTAATCACCTAAAAATATAAAAATTAAATTGCTTATACATTTGAATAGGAAATAACAGCATCTCAAAGTCTACTATTATATTTCTCTGTTATGCTTAGGATTCTAAAGAAAACCAAAATACTTCTCTTTTTTCTAAGATTTTATTTACTTATTTGAGAGAGAGAGAGAACGAGTGGGACGAAAGGGCAGAGGGAGAGAAAGAGAGAGAAGCAGACTCGCTGAACAGGGAGCCCGACGTGGGACTTGATCCCAGGACCTGGATCATGACCTGAGCTGAACGCAGACACTTAACCGACTGAGCCACCCAGGCACCCCAAACCAAAATACTTCTGAAGAAAATAAAGTGACAATTGACCTGTCTCTTAAATCATATAATCAAACTTCTAAGAAGCAGAGAAAGCATATATCAATACCATTGTATGTTCTGATGATAAGATTCCTGCAAAAGATGCCTAGCTGTCTGTTGACTTGCACTCATAATACAAGAGTTAGGTTGGCCATGAAAGTTATGGGCCATCTTCCTAGCTTAGTATCATCAATTAATTCTAAAGATTCCCCTCACTCCCCTTCGGTGAAGGCTTGACACCAATTCAACAAGATATCCATTTTATTCCATTAACTCCTACAGTACCTTTTTTTTTTTTAAGATTTTATTTATTTGACAGAGAGAGACACAGTGAGAGAGGGAACACAAGCAGGGGGAGTGGGAGAGGGAGAAGCAGGTTTCCCGCTGAGCAGGGAGCCCGATTTGGGGCTCGATCCCAGGACCTTGGGATCACAACCTGAGCCTAAGGCAGACGCTTAACGACTGAGCCACCCAGGTGCCCCACTCCTACAGTACCTTACAGCAGTGCAGTAAAGTGCCTTTTGGCTAAACAGCTTTTTTTTTTTTTTTAAAGATTTTATTTATTTATTTGAGACAGAATGAGAGAGAGAGAGCACATGAGAGGGGGGAGGGTCAGAGGGAGAAGCAGACTCCCTGCCGAGCAGGGAGCCCGATGCGGAACTCGATCCCAGGACTCCAGGATCATGACCTGAGCCGAAGGCAGTCGCTTAACCGACTCAGCCACCCAGGCGCCCCTTGGCTAAACTGCTTTTATCAGCCAACATCTATTAGCAAATTCTCAGTCTCTAAAAGGTAAATTCTCTCCAAGATTTTTACCAAAAGCCCCTATTTGTACTTCATGAATTCTAATCTATACTTCTATCTTCACATTTGTTGCAACCTAGTTAAACCAGTGCAAGTACCCTCACTCACCGTGTCTAATGACCTTGTAGAGGTTAAATCCAATGGACTTCTCCAGCTCTCTTGTTAGCTGATTTATCTAAAGTATCTGACAGAGTTAGCTCCCTCCTGCTTCTTAAATGATCTCTCCTTCTTTGGCATCCATGTCGCAAACTGATTTTCCTCTTATTTCTCTAGCTTCTCTGTATCTCTTCCTCTAGCCATCTCTTAAAATTACTGCTATGCTTTAGGGTTCTATCCCATGTCTTCTCTTCTTACCACACATACTGTCCTTGGATGATCTCATCTAATCTCATGACTTCAGCCACCTTGCAAGTACTATTATCTCCCAAATCTACAACTCCAGGCTAACTCTCCTGAAGTCCAAATCCATATATCTAACTACCACTTGGACACTTCCATTTGGCTGTGACATTTGGGACATACTCAGTAGATCTAACAGTGAAATTATCCTTTCCTTCTAAATCTGCTCTTCCTGTGTTTCCTATCTTAGTGAATGCTACCATCTTTAAGGCTGAAACTTGGCTATCATACTTGACCCCTCTATCCTCATCATCACTCATATGCAAATAATCACCAATTCCTGTTGTTCTCTCCTCCTAAACATCTCTTAAATCAAATTCCACGGCAGTAACTCCCACTCAGGTCAGCAATCTCTCTTACCGAGATAACTGCAACAATCCCCTTGCTGGTCTCCCAGCCACTAGTCTCCAATCCATTCTCCACACATTAGCCAGGGAGATCGACCCGATCTCTCTCTCTCTCTCTCTCTCTCTCTCTATCTATCTATCATCTTCCTTCCCGTCTTCCCTCTCTCTCCTTCCTTCCTTCCTTTCTTCCTTCTTTCCTTCTTTGCTTCCTCCCTCCCTTCCTTCCTTTTCTTTCTTTCTTTTTTTTAGAGAGAAAGAGAGCATGAGTGGGGCAGTGGGGGCTGAGAGAGAATCTTAAGCAGTCTCCATGCTCAGCCAGAGCCCATCCCAGGGCTCGATCTCATGACCCTGAGATCATGACCTGAGATGAAATCAAGAGTCGGATGCTTAACTGACTGAGCCACTCGGGCACCCCCGAGAGATCTTTCTAAAGCACAAATCTGATTATGGTTTTACTGCTTAAAACCCTGTTGTGACTTCTCAGTAGTCCTCAGGATAAAGGCTGAACTCTCTAACACTGTTTACAAGGGCTATTATAGTCTGGCCCTTTCTACTTCATCTTCATTTCTTGATCTTCATTTCTTGTACTTTATCAACCTTGCACTTTATACTACAGAATTAGAGCCTTTCTACATGCTGCTTCCTCTATCTTAAGGAGTGCCAAATTCTGTGAATTGTAATGTCCTGTTTATCCCTCACATAACTATAAGCTCCTTGACAGCAGAAAAATAAAAACCACCAAATAGCACAGTGTCTACTATATAGCAGGTGACTGATAAATATCTGAATGAACAAAGGTATTCTTAGGTATTCCAGCAAAAGAAACTTACAACTGGCTGGTAATGAAAACATCCATATACAGCAGTGTCTCTCCAGAACTGGTAGGTCCAACCTTCCCAAATTTAGTGACTCAATCAGAAGTACTACAAAAACCAACCAAAAAGTTGCTATTCTTTAAAATCACCTGATAATAATGCAAGTGCTAACTCACCTCCAATTTATGGTCTAGAGAATAATGAACCCAATATTATTCGAAAGACATTTGAGCTTTAAGAATTTATTTTAATGACATTAAAGACAATATGAATATGTTCTTGTTTTAGCCAAAAGGTTCTAATCAAAGTAGCACAGTTATCTGCAAAAAGACAGATCTTTGCATATATATCCAGTCTTACTACTTGTTCACATATAATTTACACTGAAAATATAGTTATTTGAGAGTTTTACATCTTTTCTAATAGTTTTAATTGAAAATTATATTCAAATTAGGAAAAATATGGAGTATATCCAATGATACTAAATGATACTAAATAACTTAATGAGATTTCTCTTTAAGTTTACACATTTAAATTTTCCATGTAGCTTTTACTTCAACATTAGTTCTTTTTAATAATATATGAACCAATGAATACAACTCCTAACAAGCTTAATACTAAGAGGTACTACATATTTGGGAAGCACCCTATAAGCAAAGTCAAACTTCCTTTTAACTATAAACCTATTTAGAATAAAATTAATGTAATTAGAAAGGACATTAGAGATTATTTAGTTCAACCTTCTCATTTGACAGATATGGCATAAATGCCCAAATAGGGTAAGTCATCTGCCCATCATAAGTCACAGGCAGCTGGCATGTGAACCTGGATCAAATCCAGTGTTCTTTACACAGACGCTATAGCCTGAACAAACTTACTACCAGTAACTAAAACAAATGAAACCAAGCTACGACATGTAGAATATTCTGGTCTTTTGTGTGTATTAGAAGACAACTACTATGTGTATGTAGTGGCAGTCTTAGCTATAATCTAAAAGCTATGCATTTTATTACGTGGTCCTATATTTAGTGACATTACACATAATATGCCTAGTTTATGTATATAAAAAAATAAAAATTTACAGTCACAGTTCACACAATTCACTCAAAATTCACTTTTGTTCTTCATTGTGAAGAAATAAAAACGTAGAGAAGAACTAAATTATAAAGAGTTGGAAAATAATTAAGAAAAGTAAAGAGAAAAAAAAGAATAAAAAAGTGACAATAACAGAAAATATGATACCCTTTTCCCAGGAGATCTGATTCTACCCAGAGATACTGGATAGGTACAATTCTGTGCTTGTGTGCAGGTATGACCACACATGTGCAATCATGTGTATTCCCACAATACTCTACATGCTGGCCTATTTTCTTTCTCTATCATGTCTTTTGTTCAGACATCTTGCCTACAAAAATACACATTCCTACTTAAACAAAAAATCTACAGTGGCAATTGCCTTCATACACCTCTTATTTAACCAAGATAAACTTTTTGCAGAAGTATATTTCTAGAAAAGAAAACACAAAATAAGATCTTCTACAAGATGAAAATTTCAAATAAATTCTCCTCTCTTTCCCGAGAATATACTCTTATTCCTTTAATCTACTCAACAGTTACTTTAACTAATTTGGAATCCACATAATGTTACTAATACCTGTCCTGGGAATTCACCTAACATTTGGGACAACTGCTCATAGTATCCCCAGGAAAGTCCCTTCTTAACTTCACAGAAACAGCAGTAGTTGTAGTAGTAGTAGTAACATAATCTTTAAAAGTTAACAAAACATAATTGATTTTCTCAAATAACACAACAACAACAACAACAAAAGCCTCAAAAGAAGCCACTCTCACTTACAATGTCAGGTCAATATTATGTAGCAATAACTATTATGAATTTATGTTTAACAAATTCTTGAATTAAAAACTAGCTTGTACCTTTTCAAGGTCTGGATCTTGAAAGGGAAATTTACTGATGACTACTTTATATTCTTCTTCATTAACAATAGGGATGGGGCTATAATTATCTTCTTCAAAAATGTCCCTGTTAAGAAAGAAGAAAGAATTGAAAACTTAACATTAAAAAAATGTATCACTAGAGTGATATCAGACAATACTTTAAAAAAAAGACAATTACTACAAAAGCAGTTTTATTAGACAATTCTAAAACTCAATACCAAATAAACCTTGTCCCTCAAAAGTCACTCGATCTTAGTCAAAAGGCCAAGAAGCTATTGTCCCTCAAAATTGATATGCGATCTCTTCTTCCCACTTGTTTTACATCCTCTCAGCACTTTAGTTTTTTACTCTAGGACAATTCTTAAAAAAGATTTATTTATTTAGGTAATCACACTCAACCATAGGGATTGAACTCACGACCCCAAGATCAAGAGTCACATGCTTCACCAACTGCACCAGCAGTGCCTACCCCCTAGAACAATTCTTAAGATGTGCAGTCTGAACAAACTCATTATCTATTTCTAAAAACAAAGCCATGAGGTGAAGAGTATTCCAGTTGTATTTCTTGATAGGGACAATTCTCAAATTATAAGCCTTTTCTCTCCTCCCAACTAGATCATAACTTCCCTAAGGATGAAAACAGTGCCTTCTATTTATTTAGTCTTTTCAAAATGTTGTATTTACAAAAGGACCTCTTATATTTAGTAAGGCGGAGACAGTTACTACTCACCCAGTAGCCTTGTGCTCTCCTACACAGCCCCCTTGCAAAGGCACAGAGAGCTACATCACCAGTGTTGGCCACTGGGTTGTGAATGGAAGTGACAGGTGTTGCTTCAAGTCTAACTTATGAACTAACTGTGTGACTCTTTCCCATGGTAATAGAAATGTTGAGAATGTAGAGAATGTAGTAACACAAATGTAAACAGCCTGGATCTTGGACTACTAGACCCACTAGGGACTTCCGTGTGAGAAATAAAATGTCTATTTTCATCCGCAGAGATATGGGGTATTTTTGTTACTGTAGCATAACCCAGACTGTCCAGATATACTTGCTATCTAATCGTCAACTTTTTTTTTTTAAGATTTTATTTATTTATTTGACAGAGAGAGAGACAGCGAGAGCAGGAACACAAGTAGGGGGAGTGGGAGAGGGAGAAGCAGGCTGTCCGCTGAGCAGGGAGCACGATGCAGGGCTTGATCCCAGGACCCTGGGATTATGACCTGAGCCGAAGGCATCCGCTTAACCGACTGAGCCACCCAGGCACCCCTACTTTCTTTTACTCAATAATTCAGCTTGACTAATATTTATTGAGCTCCTATTGTGTGCCAGGCGCTGCGGTAATTGTGATGAAAATTCCCTACTTCATGAAGATAAAAGCAAAATCTTCGTTCTCAACCTAAAAGGAGATATGAAAATAATAATGTTTATAATAATGCATTATACATACAATAAAAGAGGTGCAAGGTTCAGAAACAGCACAAAGGAAGAAATGATTAAGTTTATCAGAGTAGGTGGGCTGTATCACATGGAAAGTTTTATAGAGAAGCCATGAGCTCTGTAGGGTCTTTCAAGATGAAAAAGAAATACTTCCAATGAGATTATGGAAGAACATCATTTCAGAAAGATGGAACATAACAAGCAAAAGCATAAGGGGTAAAAAAAGTCTGAGTGTGGGAGGGAGTCAACCATAGGTAGTGCAATACTACTGGAGTGTCAAATACACAAAAGACATGGTATAAATGAGGCCGGGTAGGTGGACAAACTGAGGCACCCAGATTTTAGCCTGGAGTACCATTAATAGGTTTTAGGGAGAGAAATGTCATAGGTCCACTACATGGAGGATAAACTGGAAAAAGAGCAATAATGAACACAGAGGCCAGTGCGAAAGAGATGAAGAATCATCTAGATAAAAGGTGGTAAGGATCTGAATTAAAGCTGTCCTGGTGGGGGCAGAAAGGAAGGTGGCAAAAACAAGGGCTTTAAGAAGTAGAATATAGAGACAGGATTTAAAAACTAAATGAGGATTATGAAGGAAGGTGTAATCTGGATGTATCTGTGGTTTCTAAACAGGGCAAAGGGACAAATAATGTTAAGTGTTCCTCATTAGAGACATTTGCTGAGGTAAGGAAGATCTCAAGAGGATACAGTTTCAGCAGTGGATGATTGATATCTCACTGATAAATGGGTCTGGGGTCTTGATGAGAGGCTGGAAATAAAGGCACAGGTTTGTAAATCATGATGGTGCACAAGGTAGTTGCAATAAGACTGTCTGGGGATGGGAAGGAATAAGACTATTCACCTAAAATATCGTGAAAGGCTTCAACTAATTCTATTTCCTTCTAAATAGTATTTTAAAGTAAGGGGTTAAAAGGAAAATTATACTATAGAGAACAAACAGATGTTACCAGAGGGGAGGTGAGTGGAGGGATGGGTAAAATAGGTAAAGGGAAGTAAGAGTACACTTATCTTGATGAACACTGAGTAACAGAATTGTTGAACCACTATACTGTAAACCTGAAACTAATATAACACTGTATGTTAACTATATTGGAATTAAAATTTTTTAAAAAGGCGAGTTACAGGTTACAAAACTACTAGAAAACCATAAACTACTTACTTTACACAAATGCCAAGGAATCAGTTAATATGCAAGGACAGATAATTTATTGAATGGTACATTCATATTCTGAAAATGTTAATGTAGTCTTAAAAGGGACTGTTTACTGAACTGAATTCTATAAACATTTACTGAGTTCCTACTCTGTGTAAAGCACTATAATTGGAGCTAGGCAATTAAGACTATAAATATAAACAACACTGGTGTTGACAATATAGTTGGAGAGAACCACACACAGATAAATAAACTATAACAATAGTCAGACTATAAATTCTATCATGGAAATAGCCAAGTTTTAATTATCCAGTACTAATGGTAACTTTTACTTTTTTGCCATTGTTAGGTTGTCAGTTCACTACTTGTAAAATATTTGGAGATTTCGGTCAGGAATAAGAAAAGCTTAAATTCTGCTACTTCTCTTATTTGTTTCAAGATTTTAAAGTAATCTCTACACCACCCAACATGAGGCTCAAACTTACAACCCCAAGATCAAGAGTCACATGCTCTACTGACTAAGCCAGCCAAGTGCCCCTCTGCTACTTCTCAAAAACCTAAGCAAAAAGCGTGATGGAGAAGGGTACTGGAAGTAGAAGTCAAAATACATTTGGGAATTATGCATTACAAGTGACATGCTATCACTCATTCTCCTCCCCAACTACAAACGAGGATAGCATTAATCCTATCTCCATCTGAATGAACCCATTAGCTTCTCAGAGAGAAAACAATACCTCATGGTTTCCCCAATCTTGGGGAACAATCTCATTACTAGAAGTCTTTTTTTTTTTTTTAAGATTTATTTTATTTATTTGAAGGAAAGAGAGAAAGGAAGCTCTATTAGTGGGGTGGGGGAGGGAGGCAGAGGGAGAGGATCTCAAGCTGACTCCGCACTGAGCGTGCAGCCCAGTGCAGGGCTGGATCTCATGACCCTGAGATCATGACCTGAGCTGAAATCTAGAATCAGACGTTTAACCAACTGTGCCACCCAGGTGCCCCCTCATATTAGAAGTCTTATGATAAATAAGAGAAAACAGCTGGCTCAATGAACATCTATCAACAATTGTAAAAACTTAAACACTCTTCTGAAGAGGGCAAGTTAATAACATCAACCCTATAAGTAAAGATTTTATATATATAAATATATAGAAAGATTTTATATATAAAGATGTCATATTATATCACATTATATCATAGCATATACATTATAGATTACCACTCCTATCAATAAGCACTACCTGTATTTCTAAAATATTAAAGATCAAAAATTGCTGACACTTAATACATGTTTCATCAAGACTGTCAACTGTCCACTTGAGACAACATCCTGACAATATAATCCCTAAGGAATGTTAATACAAAAAGTGTAAATCAGAATTTATTTGGTTGATTTTAAGAAAAGTGTATCACCTTGTAAACCACTTAGGTATTTTAAAAAGATTTCTATTACAGTATTCAGAAGGTCAACCCTCCATAGTTTTGAAAACTGATGAGGCAAATGCCAAGCTGATATTAAATTTTTTCACATATTTTCTGTTTTAATCTCATCAAGTATTATTGCCACATCACTTCTATCATATTTGGGTGACCCGATGTAAGATCTCAAGATTTACATGTTTTCTTGAAAGAAAAAAGAAAGGAAGAAAGGGAAGGAGGGGGAAGGGAAGGAGGAGGGAGGGGAAAAAAGGTTTCAGAATTAGGGAACAAGTTTCTCTTTTCATGACAATACAAAATTATATAGATCTTAAAATACTTTGTCCATTATTCCCTGCAGGCAAGTGATTAAAGCAAAAGTAATTTTCCTAATTAGATGCTTTAAAGATTTTTAATCTAGTTATGTTGTTTATAAAAATAACACTTTCTCCGAACAAAATTTAAAAGCTATAAATCTCTGTTTCTAATACTAAATACCTTGGAATACTTACAGCCTTATATCTAATCATTTACTGGTTGGGGGGGGAGGGGAACTACAGAGATTAGAACCAAAAGTAGTATAATTAAAAATTTATTATAAATGGTTCAGCCACTCTGGAAAAAACAGTATGCTGGTTCTTCTTCCTCAATTTATTAAACATATGTGCCATATAATCCCAGCAATTCCACTTCTGGATATATATCCTAAAGAATTGAAAACAGGAACTCAAACATATATTTGTACATCAGTGTTCCCAGGAGCATTACTCACAACAGCAAAAAGGTACAAATGACCCAAATATCCATAGATGGATAAACAGATAAATAAAATGTGGTCATATCCATACAATGGAATATTATTCAGCCTCTAAAAAGAATGAGCTACTGATACAGGCTACAACATGGATGGACCTTGGAAACATTATGCTAAATGAAATAATCCAGACATTAAAAAAAACAAACAAACACTGTAGGAGTCCACTTATATGAAGTACCTAGAGTAGCCAAATTCATAGAGACAAAGTAGAATGGTGATTGCCAGGGGCTAGAAGAAGGGACTAGGGAGTTAATGTTTAATTGGTACAGTTTCAGTTTGGGAAGATGAAAAAGTTCTGAAGGATAGTGGGGATGGTTGCAACAATGTAAATGTACTTAATGTGACTGAACTGTACATTTTAAAAAGATTAAAATGGCAAAACTGTTATTATATTTTACCATAATAAAAAAATTATCATAAGCATTTTTTATTGCTAAATGTAAAATCAATCACTTTAGCATTTGACAAGCTTTTCACTACTACATTAAGGTTCCATGGCTTTTGACTAACCTGAAAACTCCAGCCCATTTCTTAAGAAGTGTTTCATTGTATTGATCTCTTATTTCAAATAAAAGGTCAAAAAGTCGGTTCACTGGAAAACCATAACCCTAAAACAAACACAACAAAAGCAGATAAACAAGTCAAATAAGTAAATATATTCATTACAGAAATGTTGGGAATACTGAAGAATTGTTTGAAAGTGATCACTATATCATATTGTATGTCATTCCAACAGCATGAAAAGAAGATATACTTTTGACTTTCTACTAGGTTGCATTAAGTAAGAAAGAGTCTAGAAAGAGTTTTATGGAACTGGAATAATTTTTCCATTTCTTCTCTCTCTTTTCAGTCTGGATTACACTGTTAACCTTAAAAAGTATTAGAAGTCAAAACTGAAGAAAAAGTAAAGGATTAGTGATCTACATATGGTGTCTTGGAAAGTGATCCCTAAAAAGGATAAAAGAAGAAAAGGGAATATATTTTGTCTGAAACACACTGGCTTCCTTTTGCACCTTCAATTTAAGATCGACTTCACTATTTAGGGAAAATATACACCTTCTCATTAAACATACACTCTCCAACAAAACTTTATTCCTTTCCAACTCCAAAGTCATTGAAATTTTACCCATTTCAGGAACAAAGATTTCTGCTGCATCACAGAGTTGTCCCTTTTCCCTTCAGGGTTTCCCTCTTCTTTATTTTTTATCGTACTCCTGCAGGAACTGCTCCACGGACTATCTATTCACTATTGTCTTTAATTTCCACTAGTTCCTTTCTTTTGGCTAAATAAATATGCTAATTACCTCCCATCCTTAAACCAAGAAAAGTAAGAAAAAATAAAAAAGCCCTTCCTCGATTTGCTGTGCTCTGCCAGATGCTTCCTTTTGTTACTCTCTTCACAGCCAAACCTACTACAATCTGCCACTCCTATTCCTTTAAAACTGCTCTCAACAATGTCACAGATTATCTCCTAAATATAAAAGTCAATGATCTCTCACTCTGCATTACCTCTTTTGAAACTAGTCTGCTTTGAATTCTGTAACACTGCTCTCTCTCTTTGTTGTCTTATCTATGAACAGTCGTCCTTCCAGTTTCCCTTTTTCTTCTATCTCCATCCTTAGATTTTTCTTCTAGGTCTCTAGCATAATCTGAAGTCTACTGACTTCAAACACTATTTTCTCTGATTATCCTGAATCTACATCTCTAGTTATACCTCTGGAAGTTCCAAATATTTAATTCCAACACCTGTTAGACATCTCCAGTCAGTCTGCCAACAAGCATGCTAAAGTTAACTTATCTCTTCCCTTTTCAACTAGACAAAGTGCTTTTCCTATTTCCTATCTGTGCTAATAGTTCAACCATCAATTCAATTTATCAGGAAAGAAACTTGAAAAACATCTAAATGACCCCACACACAAACATATCTAATCATTCACCAAATTCTTTTGATTTTACCTCCTTCACAAATCTCAAATCTATCATTCTTCTCCATCACTTACTTTTTTCCAGAAGTATTCCCAGTGCCACTGCTTTATTTCAGTCCTTCACAACTGTTGCCTACACTGAAGTTCCAACCATCTGTCTCTTTCAACTCAATCTATTGCCAAGGCTCTCCAAATTATCATTTAAAGTACAAATATGATCATGCCATTCCACTGGTTAAAAACTACCAAAGACTTATTAAAGTCCCACAAGTCTTGCCATAATTTGGGTCAAACTACCTTGTCAGTTTCATTACCACTCTTTGCCCTTCTTTGCTCATATCCATCTACTAAAGTTTCTATCACAATCAAGCTGCTTGACCAATCTCATGCTCACCATACTATCCCTCCATCTATAGTTTACACATGCTATTTTATTTTCTCTGCCATTCATGCCCCTTTATTAATATGTACCTGCTGAACTCATCTTTTAATTTCCAACTCACATTTCAACTTTCTATACAGACTTTCCCAACTCCCAGAATCAAAGATAGACATTCCATCTTCTGCGAGCTCAAAGCTTGTTAATATACTGCTATATTAATATGTCTTATACATCTTATTTGTTTACAACTAAACCGTAAATTTCTTGAAGGATTTTTATATCTCACTGTCTTACTGATTTTTGTCTCTATTGTTTTACACATCATCTAGCTTACGTGTGTGTATATATATACATATATATATATATATATATACAGTGTTACGGTGTAAGTACATGGTGGGTGCTCAAAAAATGTCAGTGAATGAATCATAAATGTTTACTTCTGATTTACTTAATAAGCAATAAACAGAACTATAATATGCTGGAGTTACTTGTTAATGTTATTGTTTAGTTAGCTTTAAGTAATAAAATGAAATATGAAAAGAAATTTTTCCTTAGGGTGGCAAAGTGCCAACTTTAAAAACTAAGTATCATTCAATATTCTTTAATTTTTATTAAAAGACCCTCCCCAATTCTTCAATTAAAAGGTATAACTTAAGGGGCGCCTGGGTGGCTCAGTCAGTTAAGCGTCCCAACTCTTAATTTTGGCTCAGGTCATGATCTCAGGGTTGTTGGGCTCCATGCTGGAGATTCTCTCTCCCTCTGCCCCTCCCCACTTCTGTCTAAAAAAAAAAAAAAGTATAACTTAAAAAGTCAGCATTTACTAATTATGTATAAGACTCACCTAATACTCAGCCTGTCAACTTTCAGTGGAATGAAAATACTGCAGGACTGCTGAATAAGTAATAAGGACTGGTTTGTCTTCCTCAATCATATTTCAGCAGTAAGATTAGAAAGGTATACTTACAAGGGTTTATACATCCATTAGTGTGACTTTCTAAAGCCTCCATTACCTGAATATTGTCTATTACTCTTCTCGGATTCTCTAGAGATCCTTGGAACCACAGCACATATTCTACACTCAGTTGTACTCAAAGTGCCAGTTCAGAACAGTTCATTATGGTTTACAAAGAGGTAAGGAGCTTGTACCAGAATATAAATCAATGCGGCTAACCTACATCGAGAAAATCTTGCTTCAAAATAAATGCCAATTGAGCTAAAATTTGTACTTAGTGATGTAGTTGATTTACATTCTGACAGAAGCTCCTTTTTGCTATGGATCCATAACAGTTTGTGGACTGTAACCATTTCCAGACCAGTGAGTGGTACCCCACCATGCTTTGAGTAGTAATGATTTTAGTCATTAAGGATAGCAAAATTCCCTCAAGTTACTTAGAGATAGGCCTAAAAAAATTAAGATAGTCTCTGATAAAACTTACCAAAAGTTTTTTTGCAGAGAAATCAGTATTACAGATACATTTGTCACAAAATTTATGAAAACAAAACAAAACAAAATCCACATTATCCCCATGTTACAGTATAAGGCAGAGAAATTAATAAAGATATATCTAGACAATAAAATAATTTTCTAAAGGAGTATGTGGAATCTTTTTAGGCTTAAGAATAAAGTAGACAACTATTATTCTAGGATGAAAAGATTCTTGTGATGAAGCAAATAGTCTGAATTAGCATTTCCCAAAGCATATTATATGAAGCTCTAAATCTGTAAGATGTCATATGGAGGAAAAAAAGATTCAAGGGTCAAATTTATTGGGAAAATGCTGCATAAGCACCTTCCTTTTGGAATCATATGGTATAAATTTGCTCTGAGAAAGGCTTTTAGTGAAGAAATTTGTTTTACTTCACTTATTTCCCAAATGTTTTAGAACACAGAACTCTTTTTAAAGTAACATCTATTATCACACTTTGAAAAATACTAATCTGTATTTCACGAAATGTTCTTCCAACCATAAAAATCCCAAAAGTTTAAACATGAAAACAAAATGCAATCAATTCCATGATCAAGAAAAAGGGACAAGCTTAAAACTTTGATAGTGAAAATCACAAAGGCATTGGGTTTTGAGACAATTCAATTTTAATCTTATCTGATCTTATTTTTAAAAAGAAAAAAAACAAGACACAAAGAAGTAAAGTGATTTGCTCACAGTCATAGTACACCTGAAATTAGGAAGGAAATTAGTGAATACAGCTTTCAAACTGTATGTTTTCATATTTGTTATCACACTTAAAACTCAAAACAATCCCGAAAACTAGTAATAAACTCATTTTCACCAATGAGGATCTAAAACTTAGAAAACCTGTAAACATACAATTAGTCAATAGCAGAGGTGGAATACAAACTCAGGGTCTTGTGTGACTCCCAGAGCCTATGCTCCTTGTCCTAAGGCAGAACTTGTATCTTCTCATTTCTAGTTCAGAGTTTTTTCCACTATACCATGTACTTTTTTTTAACTACAAAAATACTTTATCTAGACAAACAAACAAAAACTTTATTCTAACTGAATGACCAGTATTTTAAAAGATGGTAATATTTCCTGAACTCTGTCCAAGCTTCATAATTAGGAAGCAGGGGAGAATGACAAGTCTTGGGTAATAGGGAATACCAATATATAAGCAAACATTTGGTTACTACTAATTTACTACCATCAATCCATAATAAACTAAATGAGCATGTTCTATATTTTGTATATCTTTAAGTGGTCAAAATAGCCATTAAATGAATGTTAGATTATCACCCACCTGCAAAGTATCTGCAAATATTACAATGAGATTCTTCAGCTCCAGAACAAGATCAGGATCAGTACAGTAAGACTGGGGGAGAGAGGTGGAGGGATGGAAATACAAACAAAGAAACAAATACAAACCATAGTCATTTGGTTAAAAACAAATAAAACCTGAAAATGTTTCCCTTAGTATACCAGACTTACAATAAATTTAAAATCTTGGTCATTAGTTAGATCCATTGCTGGTTTCCTCTATTCAGTAAAAATTCTTAGGGAAAGACCATAACATAATGTACTTTTAGTATCTGTATTATATGAAAAGAAATTTCCCTGAAATTTGCACACACTAACCTTTGGTCAAAGCGGTGATGTTTATATTTCTAAAAGTCCCTAGATTTTAAGGAACTACTTATATTTAAACTGAAAAATGGTTTATATATAGACCACATATTTTTACTTTTCTACTATTTTTTACTCTTATAAAAGAGACATATTACTTTTTCCAATATAAGAATGACAATTGAAGTATTTTCTTATTAATTCACCAAAAGAAACTAATTAGTTTCAAAGGGGTAGTGAAACTCACTCTGTCCCTTTAACAGCATTTAATAAGATTTTTAGTGTGATATGTTGCATTTAATACCTTATGACTCTGTATTTGATGTCATATAATTAACAGAAAGCATACTATAATTTTACATATTCAGAGCTGGTCTGAATGTAAACCATGATAAAACATATTGTTCTTTATTAATATGTTAGAAAAAGTTATAGTTCATTGGACAAATACTATATAAAGAATCTTCAATCCTATAAATAAAAATGTAGTATATTTATAATCTAAATACTATATAAACTAATAAGCCTTTAAAATATTTTCAATCTCTATTCTCAATAATAAAATTATAAATAATAATTACAAAATTTTAAGTATGGGGAGATTTTACTGAAGGTAAACTACTAAAATTGTCTTAAGAAAAAGTCTATAATAAGCAATTATTAATTTCAACAGTCTTTAAAATAACACTAACATATTACTTCCACAAAAGGTGTATTACGCAAAATATTTGAACATTTTACTTTCATTCATAAAAAAATCTCTCAATACATAAAGGTTCATTATTTTAAAAGAGTTCAAATTTTGACAATTGCATATTTTTAAGAAATTTGTAATTGTATTACTGCAAACAAATTATAAACATCGAAGAACAAGTTCAATTGAGTTTTAATGGCAGAGTTTATTTTGGAAACAAAGAATTTGGAATGATAATTAAAAACCCTTTCTTCACGGTGCTTTTCAGTGATCTAATGAAGAGGTCAGTTGAGACTAATGAGACCAGCTTAATTCTTCATTTTCTATAATGCTGGACTAAAAGTGCCTTGGGAAGCCCCAGACAGTTGCAAAATCACAGCCCAGTATTACCAAACAAAAGCTTAACATTACTACTTCCAAATCTGAGCTGTTACCAAAAAATGCAGAATGTTGGAGGTGTGGTTTTCTTCTGACATTATACATTTCAGAAGTTCTTGAAGTAACTGAATTAAAAATTTAGTAACATAATTTGTCTGACTTACTGAATGAGCTCTAAGGACAGCAATTATCTTTGAGAGGGCCATGTTCCAAAGTTCATCAGTGTATGCCCTGGTTACTAATCCTTGGGTCACATGTAAAATGTGATCTTCCACCACAAAGAACCTAAAGACAGTAATTACCAACATAACATGTGTTAAAAAAAAAATTAAAACCCAAACAGAAAACAAGCAGTTCTGACATTTAACATAATGTAAAAATAATAGTTATTTCTGTATTAGATACATACCCTACAATTTGAGTGAAATATCTTCTATAGCCATCAACTGTTTCATGCTTCAAATGAAAAATAAAAATCAATTTACACCAATAAATACTGGTAACATAAAAGTAAGTCCAAGTCACTACAACATTTATTAACAAATATATAGAGAGTCTACTATATGCTGCACACATTTTTAAAGCACCAGAGATACACTACTAAAAACCAAAAAGTCCTTACCCTCATGGAACTTATATTCAAAAGGAGATAGACAATAAACAAGTTAAAAAGTAAATATGATTTCAGAACCCTCTTCTCAGCAAGCTAGTTCAAGCCACCATAATTTCTTATTTGTGCTATTACATCATTCTCCTACCCAGTCTCCCCGGCTTTCAGGCTTGCTCCCTGCAGTCTATTCTCCAGATAGCTGTCAGAATGATACTTTTCAAAGAGTAATCAGATCATTATATCTTCTACTAAAAACCTTCGAATGACTTTATATCTGATTCATAATAAAAGTCAAACTCCTTAAAAATGATCCATAATTGCCTGTTAATAATTTTAACAAAAGGCATACAGGAAAATATCTGATTATTTGAATTTCATTCTTAGAAGTTTATTACATGAAATATTTCATTATTTTAATTAAGTTCAAATGTTGTATTTTGCATATTTCATAAATGCAATAAAAATTTTCAAACATCTGGGGTTTTTTCAGGCTGTGGGAAAACAAATGTTTTTACCTTTTAGCTTTAAAATACTATGATCAGAGAGAGAGGAGTTTACACGACACCAGATGTTTGACATTTCTTGATACTTGCTTTATAACATGTATATAGTCACATTTTATAATGTGCTATGTGTGCTTGAAAAGAAGATGTTTCTACAGTTGATGAAACAGGCTTCTACATGGTTCATTAGATCAAGTCTATTAAGCATGTTGTGTATTCTTACTGATATTCTATCTGTTTGGTTTATTAGATACTGAGACATGCTTAAAAATCCACTATGGATTTTCTACTTATCCTTTTAGTTGTGGCAATCTGGCATTATACATTTTTGAGTCAATGTTATCAAGTGTTTATAGGTTTCAATTATCATTTTTTATCAACTCTAAGACATGAATATTTTATTTTTTATCATTCTAGATCTTTTTATATTATTTGAAGATATATACTCTGTTTCTACTCTTTTACTGCTTACTCCAGAAATTACATTACGCATACTTAAGTAATCAAACTCTAAAATCAATCAGTATTTTTACTCTTCTGGACAATTCAGAAAATTGTAGCATGGATTCATTTTATTAACTCCCACCTCATGTTTATGCTTTTGTTGTTGTGTATTTTAATTCTATCTTGTTTTAAAGTCCATAATATTTTATTAACATTATTTTCTACAGTTGACATAGATTCACCCACATATTTATACTTTATTTGCTATTCATTCCTTCTAGCATCTCTTATCTTCCATTTGGCATCACTTTCCTTTTGCCTGAAGTAGATTCTTTAGAATTTCCTTAGTAAGGGTGCTTATTAGCCAACTCTCCTCTTCTTTGTCTGAAAATGTCTATCTTTGCCTTTGTTTTTCTGGATATAGAATCCTAGATTAACAGTTATCTTCCTTTAGCATTTAAAATATTCCATTGTTTTCATTTCTCCTGAGTAAAAACCTAGGTGCAAGACTGCTGGGTTGTATGATAAGTGTATGCTTAACATTATAACAAATTGCCAAACAACTTTCCAAAGTGGCAGCATAATTTTTATACCACCAGAAGTGTATGAGAGTTCCAGTTGCTCCACATCTCACCAGCACTTGCTATTATCAGTCTTTAATTTCAGCCATTCTAGTAGGTATGTAGTGGTGTCTCACTCATTGAACATCTTTTCGTGTGTTTTTCATCTGTGTATCTAGTAAAATGTCTACCTGGACCTTTTATCCATTAGTTTGTCTTTAATTATTTAGTTACACAAATTCTTTATATATTCTGAATACAAGCCCTTTGTTAGATATGAGTTTTATAAGTATTTTCTCCCCATCTGTGTCTTGTCTTTTCACTTTCTTGACAATGCCTTTATGATTTTTTTTTTTAAAGATTTTGTTTATTTATTACAGAGAGAGAGCACAAGAGTGGGGAGGGTCAGAGGGAGAAGAAGACTCCCAGCTGAGCAGGCAGTGTGATGCCAGACTCGATCCCAGGACCCTGGGATCATGACCTGAACCAAAGGCAGATGCTCAATTGACTGAGCCACCCAGGCACCCTTGACAATGCCTTTTGAAGAGTAGTTTTTCATTTTGATGTTCAATTTATCAATTTCTTTCTCTTATGGTTCATGCTTTATGTATCTCACCTAAGAAAATACTGCCTAACCCAAGGTCACAAAAACCTTTGTTTTTTCTAAAAGTTTTAATTTTTAGCTCTTGCATTTAGGTCCATGATCCATTTCTTGAATTGCTGAGGTAAAAGTCAATACTCATTTTTTTTTTTTGCATATAGATAATTTAATTATCTTGTGGTCAAAAGACATACTTTCTGTGATTTCAAGTCTTTTATACTTGTTGAGATTTATTTTATAGCCCAGAATATGATCTATCTTGATAAACCTTCTACATGCATTTGAAAGGCATGTGCATTCTGCTGTTTGGGGTGGAATATTCAATAAATGTCAATTAGCTCAAGTTAACAGATACTATTTTTCAGGTCTTCTATTTTCTATCTTTGTGTTCTGCAGTTTCACTGTAAGTTCTCCCAGAGTGTATTTCTTTTTATTTAACCTATTTGGGATTCCTTGGGTTTGACTCTCTAAGTTTCTATTTCCTGTCCATACTGGAAAATTCTCAGCCATTATGCCTACAAATACTCCTCTGTTCAACTTTTCTATCCTCTCTTTCTGTAACTCCAACTAGATATGTTAGACTTCCTCGCTCTTCTGTATTTTTATCCTCTTGTCTCTCTGTGAGGCTTTCTAGATAATTTCTCCAGATCAACTAGAATTCACCAATTGCTAAACCTATTCATAAAACTTTTTTTTTTTTAAGTATTTTATTTATTGACAGAGAGAGTCACAGTGAGAGAGGGAACACAAGCAGAGGGGGTGGGAGAGGGAGAAGCAGACTCTCTGCTGAGCAGGGAGCCCGATGCGGGGCTCGATCCCAGGACCCTGGGATCATGACCTGAGCCGACGGCAGACGCTTAACAACTGAGCCACCCAGGCGCCCCGTTATTCATAAAACTTTTAATTTTGATTAATATATCTTTAATTTCTAGGTATTCTACTGGATTTTTCTTCATTTTGGTCATTACAGTTTCTTGTTCCCTATTTATATCAACAAGCTTGTCTTTTATTTCTTTAAATATATTAAATAGAGTTATTATATTAAATGGCTAATAATTCAAATACTGAAGGTCTCTTGGGATTTATTTCTATTGCCAATATTTTTAGTGATTTGCACTTGTTTGATAATTATTTTTTACTGTGATTTGCTAATTTTCCTTGAAATTATGACATGAAAGTTCAGAGATCTGCATTTGTTTCTATTGGGCAATATCAGCATGGAATAACTTTAAACTGAATTTTCAACTTGAGATTTTTTTTTTGACTATCCAAACAGAATGAATCTGGGTTGCAAATATATGTGAGAAACAGCTTGTTATGGATTCTCAGAGATCTTTTTCCCCTCGTTCCTTCAGCACCAACATTTAAGACAGGCAATTTCCCTACAGTGTTTAGCAGAAAGAACAGAGAGGTTTTGTTAGGTTTTTTTTATAACATTGTGTCCATTTATTTATTTATTTATTTTAAGTGATCTCTATATCCAAGCAGGGGCTCAAACTCATGACTCCAAGATCAAGAGTTGCATGCTCTCCTGACTGAGACAGCCAGGTGCCAAGAGATGTTTTTGATCTCTAGGTAATCCTAATAATGAGGCTCTAATTCTTTGGAGTCTCCACTTTCTAAGGGAGACAACCTCTTATCAGCTACTTCAGGTGGCTCTGGGCTTAGGCCTCTGTATTCCCATGTCCTCAAAATTCATGCTTTCCCGCTCAGCAGATGCCCCTAAGATAAAAGCCACAATCAGTACTTCATTAAACTTGTCTGGATTTCTTTCTTCTTTTTTTAAAAAGATTTTATTTATTTACTTAACAGAGAGAGAGAGAGAGCACAAGCAGAGTGAGTGGCAGGCAGAGGGAGAGGGAAAAGCAGGCTCCCTTTAGAAAAGGGAGCCCAATGCAGGGCTCAATCCCAGAACCCTGGGATCATGACCTGAGCCAAAGGCAGACACTTAACTGACTGAGCCACCCTGATGCTCCAAACCTATCTGGATTTCTGCCTTCATTTAAGTTTTCATGTTTTGTTTTATAGTTGGATATACTGAGGTATAAGTTACATACAATAAAACTCACTTTTTCATGCACTGTTTCTACAAGTTTTCACAAACACATCTAGTCACATAATTACCACCATAACCGAATATAGAGCAATTCCATATTCACTTAATTTTTGTCCTGACTATACTTTTCTATCAAATCCTCAGTGCATTTAAAAATAATTTAAAAATTTTTTAAATGTTTTATCCAGCATCTTTGTTTTTTCACTAGAACAATTAATCAAAGTACATAGTCCACCATATTGTCAGAAATGAATTATCACTCCCTGATACTTTATATATCTACTTGTTTATCTCTTTATTTATTCACTGCCTATTTTATTTATTTACTATCTATCTTCCCTAATAGAATGTAAGCTCATGAGAGAAGGAACTCACCTGTTTTGTTCATTGCTGTACCCTTAGCACCTAAACCAATTACTGGAAATGGTAGGTGTTCAATAAGTATTTGTTGTTGAATGAATAGTGATACATGCTCTGAAGAAATTAAAGCAGGGTAAGAGGCAAAAAGTGACAACACAACCAATACAAAATTTTCACATATTTACCATATTTGACTGGGGTTGCAATACAAGTCTTGCTTGTTTCTTTCTTTGTTTTCGGTAATAATTTTCAAATGTTTCTTCATCACCCTAAAGTAAAATCAGCAAAGTAATGAAACACACACACTGCAGAAGAGATAACTTTTTTTTTTTTAGATTTATTTATTTATTTGATAGAGAGAGCATGAGTGGGGGGAGGAGCAGAGGGAGTGGGAGAGAGAGACTCTCCAGCAGACACCCCACTGAGCAGGGAGCATGATGCAGGACTTGATCTCACAACCCTGAGACCATGACCTGAGCCAAAACTAAGAGTCAGACACTTAACCAACTGAGCCACCCAGGCACCCAAACAGATAACTTCTTTTTTTTTTTTTTTTTTTAAGATTTTATTTATTTATTTGACAGAGAAAGACACAGCGAGAGAGGGAACACAAACGGGGAGTGGGAGCGGGAGAAGCAGACTCCCTGCCGAGCAGGGAGCCCGATGCGGGACTCGATCCCGGGACTCCAGGATCATGACCTGAGCCGAAGGCAGTCGCTTAACCAACTGAGCCACCCAGGCGCCCCAAACAGATAACTTCTTTACCCCTAAGTGTCATTTTAAGTTTTCTAACAAATGGAATATAAACACTGAAATGGCTTTTGTGTATTTCAATGGAAACTGCATCATTTATATCATATCCTCCCAGGTTATCAGATTCTACTTCTGTTCACTGTCTCTGAGCTATTTTGGATCTCTTTCTGTTTAGGTAACTGTTAAATACGTAAAAGTATTTTGTCTGGTAATGATTTTAATTGATTTCCTCCCCTCTCTAAAAAAAAATAGTTTTGCCTTCATTTACAATTCCTCTCCACATTCCTTTACTCCATATAATTTTTCCTGTTATTTGATCTTTTCTGTGAACTGATTATAACATCTCTTTGGTTCTCTCATATGGAAGTAATAAAAAAATTATTTAACATGTGCAAATAAAACAAAAACACTGAAATGGTATTTCATACTGAATGTCAAAAATAAGTTTTTGGCTTTATAGTTCAAAAACAGTAACTTTGTTATCATGACAATTATGAACACTAACTATAAATTCAAGCAATTTTACAGTTGCCCAACTTATCACTAAGGTTTTACAGATTTCTGACTGACCAACTCAAAATATGGCTGTCAGTAAGAGAACTAAATAAAGAAATCAGCTGTCAAGCATAAATGTCTGAACATGTTATATAAGACCCTACATGATCTGGCATCTTCCTTCATCTCCTGCCTCATCTCAGTATATTCAATATACCATTTTCTTTTTATTTCCAGGCTTTTGTACAAATTATTCTTGAAATGTGCTTCCCAGTTCTCTTTCTCTATATGACTTTCATTCACCCTTAAGGACTCCCTATAGATGTCACTTCTTTAGAAGCCTTCCTCAACTTCTTGAGGCTTGTTATTGTCTGTGTTATCCCATAGTAACCTGCATATCCGTATCATTGCACTTACCACACTATGCTATAACTTCTTAATTAGTAGTCTATCATACCACTGTCTAATAGCACTTTCTGTGATGATGAACATTTTCTATATCCGCACTGTCTTATATGATAGCCGCTAGATGGATGTGGCTACTGAGCACTTGAAATGTGGCTAATAGTAAGTATTGAGACCCTGAATTTTAGTTTTCTTTAATTTTAATTAATTTAAATTTAAATAGTTGTGGGGGCACCTGGGTGGCTCAGTTGGTTAAGCATCTGCCTTTGGTTCAGGTCATGATCCCAAGGTCCTGGGATCGAGTCCTGCATTGGGCTCCCTGCTCCGTGGGGAGCCTACTTCTCCCTCTGCCTCTCTCTCTGTGTGTCTCTCATGAATGAATAAAAAAATCTTTAAAAAAAAAATTTTTTTTTAAACTAGTAGTTACCATATTGGATGACAGAGATCTCTTTACCACTCTAAGTCTGTTAGAACATGGTCCTGTCCAACTAGTTCACCACTGTATCCTGATCCCTTAGCACAATGTTTGGCACATGGAAGGCAATCAATTACTATTTGTTGAATGAATGAATGAACAAGTAAATGAATGACTATATACCCATTTCTTCTGTCTTCCTCTCTGTTTAAAAGGAGAATCCACCCAGAATGAGAAGAAAAGGCTGGGAATCCATTCCCTTACTCAAGGCTCCAAAAGACAATCCAAGAGGGGAAAAAAGTCAAAACTCGTATTTTCACTGAAAAAAATTTTTTTCTGATAACTTTCTTTAATATTTAAGTAGTTATAAAAAAATGACTTCTCTTAATGCCATAAAAAATAAACTCACAATGCAGAAAATGTTTACCTAGGTATCCCTTAGGGCAATTCTTCCAGTATTTTTATACTCATTTAAAAGAATTTTAAAAAAACTATGGTCCCCCTCACAGTTTTATTTTGGTAACTAAATTTTTTTCACTATGAGTTTAAATAATGTAAAGGATATAATTTCAAGTATGTTATAAATAAAACTATTACATCCTCATTTAAACATACCCAATGGTTACCTACAATCACTTAAAAAACATATGAACACACTCTTCTTTCACATTTAGAAAGTTTATAGTTTTCCTTTTTTTTTTTTAAGTAGGCTCTGTACCCAGCATGGAGCCCAATGTGAGGCTTGAACTCACAAGCCTGAGATCAAGACCTGAGCTGAGATCAAGAGTTGGACACGTAACCAACTAAGCCACCCAGGTATCCCTCCTTTTACTTTCTTTTTTTTTAATTTTTAAAGATTTTATTTATTTATTTGAGAGAGACTGAGAGAGCACAAGCGGGGGGAGGAGGAGAGGTAGAAGCAGACTCCCTGCTGAGCAGAGAGCCCAAGGTGGGGCTCGATCCCAGTACCCTGGGATCATGACCTGAGCCAAAGGCAGATGCTTAACCGACTGAGGCACCCACGTGCCCCTCCTTTTTCTTTTTTAACTTATATTCCAGACTACCACTCTTACTGGTTTTTTTTTCAAATTTAATGTGTTATTTTTTTAATGCTATATTTATTTTTTTAAGTAAACTCTATCCCATATTGTAGGGCTCAAACTCATGACCTCAAGATAAGAGTCACATGCTCTATGGACTGAGCCAGCCAGGTACCCTTCTAATACTATATTTTCTAATATAATATGTTTTTATTTTTATTTTATCTCTGAGGCCATAAAGCTTTAGGTGTTAAGGTAGTTTTCTCCTTCTAGGTTGAATTATCATTACAATTAGCACATAACTGATCAATACAATCTAAGTATATTATGTGATAATTAATATAACCAAAAGTAAATTTTTATTGGAAATGAATCTCTTAATATGATGAATGGGGCTTTTTTTGGGAACTAACAACATATTTTTTATTTTTCTTTATTTAATTATTTTTTAAGACTTTATTTATTTATTTGAGAGAGAGACAGAAAGAGCACAAGCAGGAGGAGGGGCAGAGGAAGAGGGACAAGCAGACTCCCCACTGAGCAGGGAGCCCAACTAAGGGCTTGATCCCAGGACCCCAAGATCGTGATTTGAGCCAAAGTCAGACACTTAACAGAATGAGCCACCAGGCATCTCAGCAACATACTTTTTAGTTAAAAACTCGGAGCTGCAAATTTAGTGTATTTAATTTACCAATAAATGCCCACCCTAAAACCTAATTAGCAAACCCAGCCCTTATAAACAAACAATTAAGTCAATTGTATTTACTATCCCTCAGGAAAAGTCTAACTTCATGTTTCAATTCAAATAAACATGTTAATATGCATTGTGGAATATTATGAAAACCACTGAGAAATAAATTAAAAAATTATGAAAGTCATTAAGATTAAGATTATTTAAATCCAACATGATTGTTTTATCCATTCATGTACCTTAAAAACAAGGTAATAAATCACTTCTCATTACTTAAATGCTGTTTCTCATAATTTATAATAACGCAGATGGAATTCTAAGTTACTTGCAAAAAGAGGAGTATGATAAAAAATACAATATGCCTTTAGTAAATATGTGGACATATATAAAACTTCGGTATTAAATTTTGGAAATAAGAAAATAAAACCAAGTATAAAAGTCAGGAATAACACATGAATTTTGTTAGAGATGGTGATCATGCTAGGAACTAATCAGTCTGGCAGCCAGCTTTTATTTTATTTTAACATGAAGTCAAAAATATCACACATGTAACAATTTGGCAAAACGGCTTTTAACAGTTTTTCTGAATCACAACTTATATGAAAGAATGGGTTAGTCAATGTAATTTCAAAATTTTGGGAGTCTCAGAATACTCCAGTTATGTTTAAAAGATTCTATTTCACTAATTCATATTATTTTGGATGTTTAAAGGTTTTTCTTTACAGAAAATGACACATCATAGGGATGAGTATTAAGATTAGCCAAAAGCACTGTTTACATTTAAACACAGAGGACACAGTTTTGTGTTCAAATCTTCCTATGTTCTCACTTCTGTACTCTCATTGTACTCCCTCTTAAAAGCACTATATTCATTGTCAACAGCTGGGGAACAAAAGAGGTAAGGACCTTAAAGAAAATTGTCATTACTCCCACCTATGTCATTACTACCTACCATGTATCAGAACTAAGAATATCCCACCACAGAACAAAATATAGTGTTTCTAACATGGTTTATCCTTTTCTGCACAAGAAAAGAAAGAAACCCTTATGTGTACAGTCCCTTAAGTTAATCATTAAAGGAGACTTCTCCTTTATTTGGCATCTTGGAAGTTTTTACACATCAAGAATGCACAATGGTAGTAGCAGTGAAGGATCAATACAATGGGTATCAGTGAAGGATAGGTATTTCTTTTATGCAGTAAGTATGGTAGCCTCCAAGATGGCCCCCAAAGATCTCTTGTGTAGTCTCATCCCACATTCTACCAGGGTTGATCTATGTGACCAGTAGGATGTAGCAGAAGTAAAGGTGGGGCGCCTGAGTGGCTTATTCGGTTAAGCACCTGACTCTTGGTTTCGGCTCAGGTCACGATCTCAGAGCTGTGAGATCGAGCCCTGCACTGGCCTCTGCGCTCAGTGGGGAGTCTGCTTCTCTCCCTCTCCCCTTGCCCCTCTCTCCATTCATGCTCTCTCTCTAATAAAAGAAATAAAATCTTAAAAAAAAAAAAAAGTAAGGTATGTCACTTCTGATATTAGATTATAAAGGACATTATGGCTTCCATATCAGCCTCCCTCAGATCACTCATTCTAGGGAAGCCAGCTGCCATGTCAGGAGGATTGTCACTCAGCTTTGTGGACAGCCCATGTGGCAAGGAACTGAGGCCTTCTACCAACAGTCATAACAGAAGCAAATCCCCCAGGCCCTGTCAAGCTTCAGATGACAACAGCCCTCACTGACATCTTGACTGGAATCTCATGAGAGACCCTGAACCAGAACCACCCAGCTAAGCCATTCCCAGATAGCTGACCATGTGAAATAATATATGCACAGCAATAGATAATATAATATGTTAGGTAGCTTTTCTAGAAACAGACACCAAGTGATACAATAAGGAAGTGCTCAAAAGGGAGACTTTCAAGAAATGAGGAAAGCAAGAGAGGGAATGAGAGGAAGTCAATCAAGGGTGCCAGATTTAGGCAAAAAAGTCTTCAAGAAAACAGACGTCAGCCTGATCCCACAGTAAAACTCTAAAGGATAAGTTATACTGCAGGGCGATTTTTTTTTAGGGGTGAAACATGTTCTTTTATTGATGCAAGTACATCCAGTCACACCAACAACTGACATCCTATGTCATGGTACAGCTTTGTACTCAGAGTTCATCTCAAAATACCAAATATCATAGAGTACGCATCAAATTGGGAAAATAAAGGAGCAAATGGAGGCACAGTGTCAGGTAGATACTAGAACTGATGACCCAGTGAAGTGCCCAGTTACTACTAGAAAGTAGCTTAAATGAAATAGCAAATGAAAGGAAACTGACTATAATAACAACGGAGGAATTAGCTTTACTAAATTTTGGTCATTTTACTTTTACCAATTTTTGGTCATATATACCAACCAGAAGTTCTCATGCTAATGAAAGTTTATTTACATTTATAGAATAATAAAACCTCACTTACACAATAAAAAGGGGAAAAAGTCCTGCCTGAATTAGTCAAAACTGACTTCTTTTAAAACGCAGCTTTCTTAAGTTTATAGATTCTGTATATTATAAAGATATAAAAATATACAGAGAACTAAAAGTAAGTTATTTAAAGGGGCGCCTGGGTGGCTCAGTTGGTTGAGCGACTGCCTTTGGCTCAGGTCAGGATCCTGGAGTCCCGGGATCGAGTCCCGCATCGGGCTCCCTGCTCGGCGGGGAGTCTGCTTCTCCCTCTGACCCTCCTCCCTCTCATGCTCTCTGTCTCTCATTCTCTCTCTCTCAAATAAATAAATAAAAAATCTTTAAAAAAAATAAAATAAAATAAAAGTAAGTTATTTAAAATTATAAATTAAGTTAGTTATAATAACAAATTCTGAGAGTAATCATTTATTTAAAATAGTTGACTATCTGAATCATAGATTGCTGAAAAATCACAAATTTGACTAGAGTCTAAAACTTTCTATCATTCTATTGGTTCTCTACAATTGACTTTAAATTATTTTGATCATTTAATTGTGCTTTCTGTTTCTTTCATTTTAAATCATGAACAGTGAAACTGTAATTTAATACCCAATGTATCATTTTCAGAGAAGCCACACTGAAACCTCACATAGTATCCGTTGGTTCAACACTTTTTTGCACCAGCTATAAAGATATACTCTTTTTTTTTTTTAAGATTTTATTTATTTATTTGACAGAGAGAGAGAGAGTGAGAGCAGGAACAGAAGCAGGGGGAGTGGGAGAGGGAGAAGCAGGCTTCCCATGGAGCAGGGAGCCCGATGTGGGACTCGATTCCAAGGCCCCTCTGACCATGACCTGAGCCGAAGGCAGACGCCTAACGACTGAGCTACCCAGGCGCCCTATAAAGATATATTCTTTCCCAGAGGGCTTAGTGCCTGTTGATATAAGTTACCAGGGTAAAGATACATAAAATAATTTATTAAAAATTGAGTGTGTGTTAAACCATAAGAGACTCTTAATCTCAGGAAACAAACTGAGGTTTGCTAGAATGGTGGGGGGTGGGAGGGATGGGGTGGCTGGGTGATGGACATTGGGGAGGGTAGGTACTATGGTGAGCACTGTGAATTGTTTTAAGACTGATGAATCACAGACAGACTTGTACCCCTGAAACAAATAATACATTATATGTTAATAAAAAAATTGTTTTTAAAAGAGCCAATTACTAATTCAGCAAATCTTTATGAAATATCAGATGCAATGAAAAGCACTAGGGAAAGAACAATACACGACACTCACATGGTCACTATCTTTGTGGATCATACAGAAAAAGGATAATACAAAGTAACAGAAGTGCCTATGGGCACTCACTGCAGTTTACTGGGCCCATACAAGACAGAAAAATTAAGCATTATCAAAACCAAAAATCATTCTTCTCCACCAAATCCAAAACCTATCGGAAAACATCTAATTTGAAAGGAGTTTTAAAAGAATCAAACCACAACACAGGCCAATTTAACAACTGAGATAATTAAGAACTTCATCCTGATTAGAAGCCAATACAATCTAGTTTAGAAACAAAACAAGGCAAAAAAAACCCCCAAAAAACAAAAAATTGAGATCAGACAACTGGAAGCCAATTTTTCAATGTTACTACATATAGCAATGTAATCTTGATAGAACTTACCCTCTACTTGCCTCAGGTGTAAATATAGTTAAATGTATATACTACTACCTGACGTTATAAAAGATAAAATACTAAATTTTAAAAGAATCTGAGCAGTTAAAGTTTATAATCATACACATTTGAAGAATTATTTCACCACAGAATAGACTAAAAGTATTACTGTTTTTATACAATGGTACAATTTATTATAGCTTTAAAAAGAAAAAAATTTTACATTTCTACTCAATAATGCTCAATATACTTGAAACATCACTAATTTGTAAAATAGTAAGTTTACATTGATATTGTGCTTATTGCTTTTACCTCAGTTCATAAGTACAGAGTTGGTCCTGTCTTTTAATAGAGGGCCAAAAGACGTTAACTAATGAAGATAATTCTATTTGCTCTAATTAACATAATTACCATCTTTTTAATTATTTCAATTTCAATTTAATCCAATTTCAGTGAATAATCCAAATCTCAAAACACCTTAACTCTAAATGCCTTCCGTAGACATTTTCTAAGTGCTGAAAGAAAAAGACCAAAAATTCTGTATCTAGCAAAACTACTCTTAAAAAGCAAAGGAGAAATTAAGACATTCCCAGATAAACCAAAAACTGAGAGAATGTGATGCTAGTTGACCTTCCCTAAAAGAGATACTAAAGGTAGTCCTTTAGGCAAAAATAAAAGGACACTAGGCAGTAACACTAATTCACATGAAGAAATAAAAGAGTCCCAGTTAAGGTAATATAGAGGTAAATATAAAGACAGTATAATTTGTAACTCCATTCTTCTGATTTAGAAAACAATTGCATAAAGAAATAATTATATTATGGTTTATAATGTATAAAGATGTAATTAATATCTCAATAATAACACAAAGGAGGAGGATTAATATGAACTAGATTGTTTTAAGGTAGGATATTAATTATAATCTCCAGGGCAAACACTAAGAAAATACTATATATATTATATATGTGTATATATACATATATTAACTATTATGTCTTATATTTATATATTTTTATATATTTATATTACATATTTATATGTAATAATATACTTATACATCTATATATTTATGTTACTATTTATATATTAATATATATTATATATATTAATGCATATATATGTTAAAAGAGATGACAAGAGAATTAAAATGGTTCATGAGAAAATACCTACTTAAGAAGAAGACAGTAATGGAGGAATAGAACAAAAAAGACATGATACATAAAGCAAACAGTAGGCATAAATCTGGCCATATCAGTAATTACATTAAATGCAAAAGAACTAAACACTTCAATCAAAAGGCAGAAATTGGCAGACTGGATTCTTAAAAATCCATCTATATGCTATTCAAAAGAGACCCACTTTAGATTCAAAAACACAAAGTGATTTAAAATAAAAGTATGGAAAAACATACCATGGCAACAGTAACCAAAAGAGAGTTAGAGTAGCTATACTAATCAGCCAAAATAGACTTTAAACCAAAAAAATACACAAAGAATGACATTTTATAATGAAAAAAAGTTAATCCATCATGAAGCTATAACAATTATAAACATATATTCACCTAAAAACAGAGCTTCAAAAATACATGAATGAAAATTGGCAAGACTAAAGGAAGAACAGATAATTCAACAGTTACAGTCAGAGACTTCAATATTACCACTTTCAATAACAGATAGATAGGAAGATCAACAAGGAAACAGAAGACCTGAATAACAATATTAAATCAACTAGACCTAACAGATGTCTACAGAACACACCACCCAACAACAGCCAGATACACATTCTTCTCAAGTACACATGGAACATTCTCCAGGATATACCATATGTTAGGCCATAAAACAAGCCTCCATAAATTTAAAAGGACTGAAGTCATAAAAATATGATCTCTGACCACAGTAAGATTAAATTTGGAATTAGTAACAGAAGAACTTTTTGGAAATTCACAAACATAGGGAAATGAAACAATATACTCCTAAATACCCGTGGGTTATAGAACAAATAACAAGAATTTAGAAAATATTTTGAGATGAATGGAAACAAAAACACAACATACCAGAACTCATGGAATGCAGCTAAGCAGTGGTTAGAAGGAAATTTATATTTATAGCTGTAAATGTATTAAAATAGAAGAAAGATCTCAATCAATAATCTCAACTTCCAACTATGTGAAAGAGGCCAAGACACAAAAGACCACACTTACTATGATTCTATTTATATGAAATATCCAAAATAGGCAAATCCGTAGAGAAAGAAAGTAAATGAGTGGTTGCCAGGGACTGGAGGTAGGGGAGAATGAGGAGTGACTGTTAATTGGTAAGAGGTTTCCTTCTTCAGAAATGAAATGTTCTGGAATTAGTTTCAATAGTTGCACATCCTCATAAATATGCTAAAACCACTGAATCATATACTTTAAAGGGGTAAATTTTTTGGTATATGAATTATATCAAAATAATGTTACTATCTTTTAAAAGAATTATTTAATCAAAAATGAATACAATGTAGAAGGAGTAAGCAAATGTAGACACAACATATTTAAAAGCAATTGTGATACAAGAGCACAAATATAAGAAGGGTGAAATGGAAGTATACTATTATAAGGTTCTTACAGATGAAGTGATACATCACTTGAAAGGGGACTACGATAAAGAAAAAAGTAAGTGCCTTACTCACAGGGGATATTTAAAATACTTATGCATGAAGATTTACAGCTTACTGAGCTTATGGCCAGTCTTTAGAAAAGCAGGCCTAAAATGCATACATATCTTTTTTATTATACAAATATTTATGTGTATCTATATATATGTGTATACCCACACACACACACACACACACACACGATATACATATACAAAAGGTACTCACCAAAACAGAATAAATGTGCAAACATCGGTAAACAGGGGAAAAATCAACCAGATCCTGAACAGTTAAGACCTGAAAAATAAAACCACATTTTTTATGGCATTCACTGTTTATTATTTAGGTATATTTGTGATTTTTTCTGATTACCAAAGTAATACATATTAATTACTCTAAATGTAGCCAATGCATAAGACTACAAAGAAGGAAAATAAACCCAATTCCGCTTCTGGAGACGAGAACTCTAAGCAAGCTGGTATACATTTTTCTCTTATTGTTTCTTTTTTTTTTTTTCCAACTTCATTTTATTTATTTATTTTTTCTATTATGTTCAATTAGCCAACATATAGTACATCATTAGTTTTTGATGTAGTGTTCAACAATTCATCAGTTGCATATAGCACTCAGTGCTCATCACAACACATGCCCTTCTTATAAAACCACATTTTAAAAATTATCAAACTTGGGGTACCTGGGTGGCCCAGTTGGTTAAGTGTCCAACTCTCGATTTTGGCTCAGGTCATGATCTCAAGGTCATGGGATTGAACCCCATAACGGGTTCCACGCTGGGCATGGAGCCTGCTTAAGATTCTCTCCCTCTCCTCTGCCTCATCCTACCCTCTATCCTGCCACACTCACTCTCTGAAAAAAAAGAGAGAGAGAGAAAAAGATTCTCCCTTTCCCTCTAACCCTCCCCCCTCAAAAAATTTTTTAAATAATAAAAATATAAAATAAATAAAAATAAAAATCATCAAACTACTAGCTTACTGTTGGATAATATAAGTTAAAGACAGCAAGGAGATTCATGGACTTCATGTTATAACATTTATCAACTATAAAAACATTACAATATAAATACAATGCCTTTGTAATTGTTTTGGCACTAGTTCAATAATTCACTTTATATATTTATCATTATTGTTGAGTGTTTCAGATTATAAAGTAATTAAAGGACAGAGATTATGTATCTCAAACATGCTTAGGAGAAGAGAATATAGAGATTCTCTGAATACTGATTAAAAAAGAACAAAAAAGTAAATTTCGAAAACATTAATTTCCAGAGACTAATCAGGACACACTAATTCCCTTTTAAGAAGATATTAAACTGTCTAAGGCAGTTCATTTGTCCGTATCCCCTACAATATCAGACATCCATTGCATGTGCACACACACACGTGTGTGTGTATATATATGTGTACATTCACATATATATATAAACATACACGTGTGTACACACACACACACACATAAATACATATAGTTTCACTCATCCTCAGGCATATAGTAGAAACATATATACTGAACTCCCAGTTGTTCTCCAACCACAGAGAAGGCCATGGGCACATATTCATATGGTTTCTTCTATCAATTAATTAAAAGTTCATACTGGGCCCCGACTAAGTCCTTAGAAAAAGAATTTAAAATCTCACTGACAAGGCAAAACTTATGAATAGGCTTCTCATGATATTAACTAAATTCAAAAAAATCAAAGGAAAAGCCAAAAAGTAGGCTCAACAGAAGACTTCATGTAGAGAGTAAAAGCAAATAAAATTAGGAATAAATTTAGATATAGAAGATGAAAGAAAGTGAACACTTAAAGATAACTTCAAGCTTTCTAGAGCTAAGACTTTTTTAAGAATTAAAAAACTTTAATCTACTAGAACCATTTTGCAGTTATCTCAGCACCAAAGGGGAAAAAAGGTAGGCTTTCCAGAATTAGTCTAACCAGCAAGGCCAAGCCATCATGAAATTAAATGTTTGCCACAGATAATTAAAATGAGTGATCACTACAAAAAAATCATTACATTTACACTTTCACTGCTAATTATGGTAGAACAACTAGGTTCAACTATCTATGGCTTATAAATATAATCTAGAATATATACTATTTATCTGTCAACTATGCAGACTAATATTTCAGATGACACACTGCCCTAATAGCTCATTACAAACTGATCTACATAAGTTCAATTTTCACACGGGAAGACTGAGAGTCATACAGACATATATTACAACTCAAAATTTAAAAAATCATAAAAAAAGAAGGGAAGAAAAAGAGGGAGGGGAAAAGGAAGGAAGGAACTTCCATCACCTCCTCTTCATTCTCATCCTCTTCCTCAAATCCACATTTCAATTCAACTTCATTCCTTTCTTCTGGAATTCTATCATTTATGTACACATTCTTCCCAAATTTTACATTATTTTGCTTCTGTAGAGCAACACTGAAGATCTTCTGCTGTTGTGCCTATTTTGGAAAAAAGAAAAATTCAGATTATTATAACATTTGTTATGGTCAAAACTGGTTCAAGAATTTCATATTTTCTTGGGGCGCCTGGGTGGCTTAGTCGTTAAGTGTCTGCCTTCGGCTCAGGTCATGATTCTGGGGTCCTGGAATTGAGCCCTGCGTCAGGCTCCCTGCTCAGCAGGAAGCCTGCTTCTCCCTCTCCCAATCCCCCGCTTGTGTTCCCTCTCTCGTTGTATCACTGTCAAATAAGTAAAATCTTTAAAAAAAAAAAAAAAGAATGTCATATTTTCCTTTTTTTTTTTTTTTAAAGATTTTTATTTATTTGACAGAGAGAGGTAGAGGCACAGCGAGAGAGGGAATACAAGCAGGGGGAGTAGGAAAGAGAGAAGCAGGCTTCCCACCGAGCAGGGAGCCCGATGCGGGGCTCGATCCCAGGACCCCGAGATCATGACCGGAGCTGAAGGCAGTCGCTCAACCAACTGAGCCACCCAGGCGCCCCTATTTTCCTATCTTTTTATGGCTTTGGGTGTAGGATCTGGAGTGATGTCTCATTTTTTATTCAGTATTTATGCTCTCACTCCTCTTTCTGAACAGTTGTACCAGGGCTTATCAATATTATTTGAAAAGACTAAGAACCAACTTTTGGCTTTTTGATCCTCCCTAATGTATTTTGTTTTCTATTACACTGATTTCTACTCTTGATTATTTCCTTCCATTTTCTTTTTTTTATTTTACTGTATCTCATGTTTTTAAGTGTACATTATATTAATACATTACATAATTAACATATACTAATATATTAGTATATTAATAATATAATACATCATTGCTGACTATAGGTACAATGTTGCACAGCAGACTTGTAGAGCTTATTCATCTTGCTTAACTGAAACTTTATGCCTGTTGATTAGTAACTCATTCCCCTTTCCTCCCAGTTCCTGGAAACCACTATTCCACTCTTTGATTCTATGAATTTTTCTATTTTATTTATTTATTTTTTTTTTATTTTTTTTATATATTTTTTTTATTTTTATTTTTTTAAAAGATTTTATTTATTTGACAGAAAGACACAGTGAAAGAGGCAACACAAGCAGGGGGAGTGGGAAAGGGAGAAGCAGGCTTCCCGCACAGCAGGGAGCCCTATGTGGGGCTCTATCCCAGGACCCCGGGATCATGACCTGAACCAAAGGCAGATGCTTAACGACTGAGCCGCCAATGCGCACCTGAATTTTTCTATTTTAGATACCTCATAATTTCCTTTTTAAGGACTGAACAGTATACCATACACCACTGTATATATATACTGCATTTTCTTAATCCATTTATCTGTCAATGGACATCTGTATTGTTTCCACATCTTGGATATTGTGAATAATGATGCATGAGCATGGGAGTGCTAATCTTTCTCATGATTCTAATTTCAATTCTTTTGGATAAACACCCAGAAGTAGGATTCTTGGATCATACCGTAGTTCTATTTTTAACCTTTTGAGGAACCTTTTCAAAATAGCAGCCACATAGTTTTGCATTCCCTCAACAGTATGCAAGGTTCCAATTTCTTCACACATTTGCCAACGTTGTCTTTTGTTTGATAACAGCAATCATGAGAGGTGGGAGGTGTTATGTCCTATTGTGATTTTGATTTGCATTTCCCTAATGGTTGGTGATGTTGAGCATTTTTTCATATACCTGCTGGCAATTTGTGTTATCTTTTTCGGAGAAATGTCTATTCAAGTCCCTAGCTGATTTTTACATCAGATGATTAAGGTTTTTTTGCTATTGAGTTGTAGGTTTCTTTACATATTGTGGAAATTAATCCCTAATCAGACATAGTTTGCAACTATTTTCTCCCGTTCTGGGGACTGTCTTTTCACACTGTTAACTGCTTCCTTTGATGTGCAGAAACTTTTTAGTTTGGTGTAAACCCACTTGTTTAGTTTCTGCTGCCTGTGCTGTTTGTGTCATATCCTTCTACTTTCTTTGAATTTAATTTGCTATTCTTTCTCTAACTCCTTCAGATGGATACTTAGATCATTGATTTCAGCTGTTCTTTCCTAATTCATAAATTTAAGGCTATAAATTTCCCTTAAACATGACTTTTGCTGCATCCTACAAGTTTTGATATATCATACTTTCATTATAATTCAAAATATTTTCTGGTTTCAATTGAGGTTTTTTTTTTAAAGATTTTATTTATTTGACAGAGAGAGACACAGCGAGAGAGGGAACACAAGGAGGGGGAGTGGGAGAGGGAGAAGCAGGCTTCGGGCGAGCAGGGAGCACGATGCGGGGCTTGATCCCAGGACTCTGGGATCATGACCTGAGCCGAAGGCAGATGCTTAGCGACTGAGCCACCCAGGCACCCCTTGAGTTTCTTCTTTGACCTATGGGTTATTTAGAATTTTATTTCCTAATTTCCAAACATACAGGGATTTTCTACTTATCTATTTATTTCTGATTTCTGGAATAATTCCAATATGGTCAGAGAACATACTCTCTATCATTTCAATCCTTTGAAATTTACTGACATTTGCTCCACAGACCAGAATGTAATCAATTTTGGGAAATGTTCTTTAAAAAATGTATGTTCTGAAATCATAGGATACGGTGTTAACATGTGTCATTAGGTCAGGGTTGTTAATCATATTATTTGAAAGGACTACATCTTTATTAATTTTGTCAACTGTTTCTAGCAGTTACCGAGAGAAGTGTATTACAATCTCACCATTATGATCATCAAGTTATCTATTTCTTTTAATTCTGACAATTTTTGCTTTATATATTTTGAGACTATGTTTTTATGGAAACAAATTTAGAATTATTTTCCTGAGGAACTGAATCTTTTATCACTATGAAACATTCTTCTTTCTTCTCTCTACTAATGATTTTGTCTTAAAGCCTGCTTTGATATTAATATACATACATCAGCTTTCTTTTCATTGATGCTTGCATGATGTATCTTTTCCATCCTTTTGCTTTCAACCTCTCTATATGTTTATATGTAAGGTATGTCTCCTATAAATAGAACAATTTAGTAGAGATTTTCAACCCCCTATCAATTCCCCTCCTAACTTATATATGGTTGTTGTTTTGCACTGTTAATTCTTTTTTTTTTTTAAGACTTTATTTATTTGACAAAGAGAGAGACACAGTGAGAGAGGGAACACAAGCAGGGGAAGTGGGAGAGGGAGAAGCAGGCTTCCTGCCAAGCAGGGAGCCCGATGTGGGGCTCAATCCCAGGACCCTGGGATCATGACCCGAGCCAAAGGCAGACGCTCAACAACTGAGCCACCCAGGCGCCCCTGCACTGTTAATTCTATAAATACGTAAACCCCATAAGATGTTTTTGTTTTATACAGCCAACATAACATATGCAATTTTACCCAAAATAGTTGCCCTTTCTGTTTATTTGCTACACCTCTGGGTTTCTAACTGGGATAATTTTCTTTCTGTCTGAAAATAATATTTCTTTTTTGTAGGTCTACTAGAAATAAATCCTCTAGGTTTTTGTTTATCTGAAAAAATATCTTCATTTCACCTTCATCTTTTTTTTTAAAAGTATACTCTACCCACAACATGGGGCTCAAACTCCTGACTCCAAGATCGAGAGTCACATGTTCTATCAACTGAGCCAGCCAGGCACTCCCATTTCACCTCCATTTCTAAAAGAAATTTTTGGTGGGTAAACAATTCTAGGTTGACAGATAAGGTTTATCAGCACTTTAGATATTAGCTCACTGTCTTTTGGCTTCCATTAATTCTGCTGAGAAGTCAGCTAAAGATTAGTATTATTATTACTCTTTTGAAGGCAATAAAATTTTCCCTCTGGCTGCTTTGAAGATTTTTCTTCTTTTATCTTTCTAATATTTTACTATTATATGCCTAAGTATGGGATTTTTGCATTTCTCCTGCTTAGAATTCACAGCACTTTTTGAATCCATGGCTTCAAGGTCTGCTATATTATTTATGTCCATCACTCTTTCTTCTCCTTTCTGGACTACGATTACACATCTGTTAAATCTTCCCATCTTATAGGTCTTTAAACTCTTTACTTTACATCCTTTTGTCTCTCTGAGCCTCAATTTGGGTATTTTCCTCTGACCTACTTCTGGTTCATTAACTCTCTCTTCAGCTCTGTCTAATCTGTCTTGCCAACAACACACTGAGTTCTTAATTTGTAACGTATTTTCAGTTCTAGAATTCACAGATGGTTTGCTTTATGGTTTCCAATGATCTGCCAAAATTCTCCATCTTGTCTTATAATTCCTTGACTATGCTAATTTTTATTTTATTTTATTTATTTATTTGACAGAGAGACACAGCGAGAGAGGGAATACAAGCAGGGGGAGTGGGAGAGGGAGAAGCAGGCCTCCCGCAGAGCAGGGAGCCCCACGCAGGGCTCGATCCCAGGATCCTGGGATCATGACCTGAGCCAAAGGCAGACGCTTAACGACTGAGCCACCCAGGCGCCCCTTAACTATGCTAATTATAAAGTCCATATCTAATAGTTCCATTGTTTAGACTTTGTTTCCCATCCTAGAGTTAGCTTTATACCAATTACCAAAGAGTATACTCCTCTTCATTTCAGTGAGTCAAGTTAAATAACGATCCAATTATTTTCATGACCTTTGGTTTGGAATATTGTCAGTTTTAAAAAAGAAGTACCACTAATTCCTTTTTAAGTGAAAAACCAGCTACATAAAATTTAAAATACCAGAAAAATTAAAAAGATATGATATATGCATGAATGTACATAAAACATCCTGCCTTAACTTCAGTGATTATCAGTAGTGAAAAAAATTTTTAATTTTCTGAAGCCCTGAAGTTACATGGGACCATTTACCTCCTGAGTCGGCATATGTGTGTGTTGGTGGGAGGGACTGATTCACTCTTTGGCCAAAATCCCAACTCTATGAAATGTCCACTAACCCCACAGAAGGAACTATAGTATCAAGCTGTCCAAACTTTGTCAATGATTTTCTGTTTTCAGAGTTTAAATCATTCTTTAAAAGCATTGCTTCCAAACTGTGGTATGTACAAAACTAACATTTCACACAGTATCTACAAGTATTTCTTTTTTTTTTTTAAAGATTTTATTTATTTATTTGAGAGAGAGAATGAGAGAGAGAGAGCACATGAGGGGGGGGAGGGTCAGAGGGAGAAGCAGACTCCCGGCTGAGCAGGGAGCCTGATGCAGGACTTGATCCCGGGACTCCAGGATCATGACCCGAGCCGAAGGCAGTTGCTTACCCAACTGAGCCACCCAGGCGTCCCTCTACAAGTATTTCTTGAAAAAAGGTTCTATGCTCAAGTTAGTTAAATACACATTATATATTGTATCCCCTTTATAGATTTGCAATTCATAACTAAAGGAATATACTTAACTTGAACCCGGATTTCCAAAACTTATTTGACCATTTAGTCTCCTGTTTTCCCCTAAAGGACATTATTAAAATGTGTGCCAGAAAATACAATATGGAAAATGTGAACTGAGACTATGAATTTTAGGTATTTAATTGTTAATTAAACATCAGACTACTCATAGTGCATTCATCTCTCACAAGAAAGAGGGGAAAAAACAAAAAACAAAAAACACTACAAGTACAAGCCTGTTTTTTTACTTTAAAAAATTCTCCCTGGAGAAGCTAAGACTCAACTCTAAGATCCTTCAAAAAAATAACTTTTTGTGCCACTCATTTTAGGCATGGTACTAGATCCCAAGAAGGTAAAAATAAATAGGATATAATCCCTCACTTAAAAAACTCACTGTCTAGGGTGAGCCACCTGGGTTGCTCAGTCAGTTAAGCATCTGTCTTCTGCTCAGGTCATGATCTCAGGGTCCTGGGATAGAGCCCAGCACCAGGCTCCCTGATAAGCAGGGAGTCTGCTTCTCCCTCTCCGTCTGCCCCTCTCCCCTGCTCATGTGTGCGCATGTGCTCTCTCTCTCTCTCAAAAAAAAAAAATCTTTAAAAAAACCCCCAAACTCACTGTCTAGTTAAGGATACAAAATAAACAATTATAGTGTGAAAAGTATAAGGGATATATACACCAAGGAGGAAGTGACCATCTCTTGCTGGCAGGAGTGAGACAGAGGAAAACAGATTCCACAGACAAGGTGATGCTTAAGCCAGCTTTTGGGAAAAAAAGCAGGAATTCTTCAGACGTGAAATTTGGGAAAATGGAAAGCATTCTAGGTAGAGGAAACAAATTGTGTATTCAAAAATTTGTAAGAGATCCAATACTGTTATATCACAGGAAGAAGTATCAGGAGATGAGGCTTTTGTTTCATACTGAAGAATTTAGATTTAGGTAAAGGGTCACATGGAAATATGGTTAGCTGTGGGCAGGAGCATAGGAAAAGAAATGGTAGAAGTGTTGGCCAGGAGATTCGAGTTAGAATTTCAGATTAGTAAGATGGAAAAGATAAAGCCTAAGTTAAGTATAAGAGAATAAAATTTGAAGCCAGTGTTCAGAAGAATCCAGAGATTCTGAATCTAGAGACTGTCATTATCTCAGAGAACTATGTAGGACTCAGAGAACTTTCTCTTTCATGAAGAGAAAGTGGTCATACTTGCATTTTAGAATAATAAGTGGAGAAAAGACTAGAGATAAGGAGAATAATTAATTTGATATAACAACAGTCCAGGTATGTAGAGAGAAGGATACAGAATCTACAGATACTGAGAAGCAAAATTGATAGTTACTAAGTAGGACTTAGAAAAAAATTACATAAAGAATATAAATACTCCTGAAAAGTCTAAAGTACTCCCCAGTTTCTGGCTTATGAAAGTAGGACATATTACTACGTGACATAAGAAATATAGGAAAAATAGATTTTGTAAGAAGATAGTGAGTTTACTTTTAGAAATGCTAGGTTTGATGGGCCTACAGGATATTCAAGAGAATATATAACAAGTAAATCCACAAATGGGACATGAGATAATGGAATTAAGACATGCTTAGAAAAGGTTTCTGTGATGAAGTTCTGTTTCAGTTGCAGAGGTAGGGAGCTTGATTCTTTTTACAAGAAAATAACGGTAGTAAACTAGGAAGTCTATTCCCTTTCAGCAGGAAATTCTCATAAACCTCAAATCCCAGGGCCCATGACCTGGTGGATGGCCTAGGCAGAAAGTCCAAAACTGGTCTATGAAAAACAAGTCAGAGAAGATAAGTTTAACAATGAAACAGATTGTATAATAGAACATGAACTCTTAAACTATCGTTTACATCCTTGTGCTGAAAAAACCTTACCAAGTGATTGTGTTTTTTATCCTCATGGCATACATAAAACTCCTTGTCTAGACTTAGGAGAAAAAGTACTGAAAACACTGTAATGCTGAAGACAAGAATATAATGTTGCATAACTCTCCAGTGCAGAAAAACACTCACTAATCAGAGGCAGTAAGAAAGACTTAGTATCCTGAGACGATACGGGAGGTGCTACAAGAAGAATCAGAGGCTCCCCTGATTGCATCAGTCCTGTTAGTACCTTGAAGGTCAACAATGGAGGAGAAAGATGATCACTTTAGAGAAAAGCTATTAAATCCCACACTTCATTATACCTTAACAGTGAGATAATATCCACTCTTGGTTCTACTTTCCTAGGGCTTTCCTAACCTACATAGTTCTCTGAGATAATGACAGTCTCTAGATTCAGAATCTCTGGATTCTTCTGAACACTGGCTTCAAATTTTATTCTCTTATACTTAACTTAGGCTTTATCTTTTCCATCTTACTAATCTGAAATTCTAACTCGAATCTCCTGGCCAACACTTCTACCATTTCTTTTCCTATGCTCCTGCCCACAGCTAACCATATTTCCATCATTCCAAAGATAGGGAAAATGGCCTCAGGCCTAGCTTCCAAAGAAAAGACAGGAAATAAATTTGGGTTTCGTTCTCTTTTGTAGCTTCTGTATATTTACAGCAAATAAATATATTGTTTTATCAACCAAGTATTTAATCTGAACAAAAGATAATATCAAAAATAATTTGAAGACTGGGGCGCCTGGGTGGCTCAGTCGTTAAGCGCCTGCCTTCGGCTCAGGTCATGATCCCAGGGTTCTGGGATCGAGCCCCGCATTGGGCTCCCTGCTCCGCGGGAAGCCTGCTTCTCCCTCTCCCACTCCCCCTGCTTGTGTTCCCTCTCTCGCTGTGTCTCTGTCAAATAAATAAATAGAAAATCTTTAAAAATAATAATAATAATAATAATTTGAAGACTGAATCTGCTACAGTCCACCTACTGATAAGCAACAGTTAACAGGAAATTCTTTAAAAAAAAGCAACTTTAAAAAACATTATTGTACAAGTCCTACATTATTACATACGGTTTTCATTTATTATTAAAGTAAAATGATCCTGATAAAGAATTTTCAAAATCTATACATCCTCAAGGTAAACAATTTACTAAACAAATTTATTAAATCTATTAAACAAATTAACATAGAATAAAGCTGAAACAATTAATAGAAATATAATGGAGATTATCTGATTTATAGATAATTCTTTAAAAAGTTCAAGTAGGGAGGAAGTTCATATACTGAATTTTAGTTTCCTCTGTTGTGACAACAGTCTGATACAAATACATTTCTTTAATTAGAAAATAAAGCAAAATAAAATAAAATAAAATCTTCTCAGGAAGCCCTGGCTGGAGAAGGAAGAGAAGGTCATGCCTGCGGTACCCTCTATAGCTTCCCACTCAGGGCCCACCCAGCCCATATCCCTCTGCCCCACCCTGCCATACCTGAAGCGTCTCTAAAGCAGTTTCTAATACTTGAGAAAAAAAATTAGGGGTTAGAAAGCATGTTGAGCACTGTTTTATTTCTATGACACTGTGATTATTGGGAATTTTAACTAACTCAGAAATTTTAAGTTATAATCATTTTAAAACTTTTTATTACTAAAAATTTCAAATACAGATTAATATAACAAAATCCCAAGTACTCATCACCTACCTTCAACAATTAATATTTATACATTCTTGTTTCATCTATATACTTTACCCACTCACTCCACACATACACACACACACACACACACTATACACAAACCAATTATTTTTTATTTTTTACAACTTTGAGGTCAGATTTATATACATTGAAATGTACAGATCTTAACTGTACAATTTTGACAAGTGGGAGACAGAACATTTCTATCTCCTCAGAAAGTCCTTTTGTGTCCCTTCCCAGGCAATTAGCCCACCCAGAGGTAAGCACTGCTCTGATTTTTTTCACCTAATTAGTTTCGCCTGCTTTAGAATTGCAATATAAATGGAGTGACACAATCTGTGCTTTTTTTGTGTCCAGCTTCTGTAGCTCAGCATAATGCCTGGGAGATTAATATTTGTTGTTGTACATATCAGTAATTTCATTCCTTTTTATTGCTAAGTAATATTCCATTGTGTTTTTATACAGCACAATTTGTGTATCCATCCCCTTTTGATGTCCATTTGGGTTGTTTCTAGTTTTGGGCTAGCTGTGAACAAAGCTGGTATGAACATCACAAGGATATGTTTTCTTCATTTCTCATTGGAATTATCTAGGAGAAGAACTGATGATTCAAAAAGTAGGTACATTAACTTTACAACTGCCAAATCTTGTCCACTGTTTTCTTTTTATTATTGAGCTGTAGAAGTTGTTAATTCAAAGATAATACTTTTAAAGAGAACAATTTAGAACCTTAGGATAAAAGGAATCCCATTTGCCTCTGTGGCTGCCACGGTTCATCTAATTTTACATCAAATTCGCCTGCCGGCACAAGTTAATGAATTACCACATACTTGGGATGATTCCCAAGAGACAGGCTCGTGAGTCAAGTTAGACTGACCTAACTTAAATATGGAATAGCTGCAAACCAAAAGAAAATGTTGATTAAATCCATTCTAAACAAAGTTCAGGAAAGATACGAAAAGGATAAAACTAAACAAAAATAAGCATTTTATGTAACTAAAAACAAGTAAACTCTGGATATATTCTCTAATTAGACTACTGAATAACATTAAAATTTTCCTTTTTAATCTCACCTGTTTCATTGCTGTTTCACCTATTTTGTCAGAATGTTTTCGAATGCTTTCCAAAAAGTCTTTGAGATCAGACATGGAGATTTCTTTAATATCCTCACGGAGTTTAGGAAGATTTTCTATCATTAGCTGACAAAACCGGTATTGACTAACTCGGGGAAAAAAAACATTCTCTAATTGTTCCATAGTTTTTAGAGCAGAATAATACCTGTGAAAGGTTAAGAAGAAAACTCCATAAAAAGTTATTACATTAATTTTCAAGTTAAAATAATTAGTCCAACACTCCAATCAAAAGGGGCACAGTTAAAATAAGTAAAATTACCATTTATTTCTATTTACTAAGCATAAACTATAAACCACATGAACAAGATTGCAGGTTGAAAAGTCATGACTTATACTAACATACAGTTTCCTTATTTCATTTCACTTAAATATGTAACATCTGTAACAACCTAAATCTCATCACAATATCTTTTTTTTTAAGATTTTATTTATTCATTAGAGAGAGAGAGAGCACACGCGGGGGTGGGGAGCAGAGAAAGAGGGAGAAACAGACTCCCCCCACTGAGCAGGGATCTTGCTGTGGGGCTCGATTCCAGGACTCCAGGATCATGACCTAAGCCAAAGGCAGACAGACGCTTAACTGAATGAGCCACTCAGGCACTTGTCATCACAATATCTTAAAGGTATATGCACAATATTTCTGAAATTTTTAATTATAATAGTTATTGATATGTGTTTTCATAATCTCTCTCCCATCCACATACCATCACATCAAAAAAGTACAGATTTAATTCAACTTAAAGTAAAATGTGTTTTAAGGACATCTTTTTGAAAATTTTACACTATTTAAAGCACTTAGAAATAATATTAAGTATCAAAAAACCAAGTGAAAAACCACAGTGATTTATTCTCAACTCAACAAATACATACTGAATGACATGGTGGATTGCAGTTAATTAGTAAAATATAGCCTATGCCATAGAAAAATTGACATGTACTTTCATATACATACTTTGATTTTCTCTAGACTTCTATGAGGTAGATGTGTATGGCAGATATCACTATTAATACTCTACAGATGAAAAACTGAAACACAAAGAGTACACAATTTGGCCAAGATACTATAATTAACTGGCAGAAAAACCATAACTATCAGTTTCCTACAATAATATTCACCACCAAAATCTGCTGAAAGTAGGTAGAAGAATTTTTTAAATTAATCAAATAATATTCTATACTTTCCCACTGATTTGGATATTAAAAATGAGAAAAGGCATGATCTAGAGAACAAAAAAAGTAATACACAGGTAATTTGAAAGACTGTAAATTCAAAGCTATTTAAAGATATTTACTGATTCTCTAGCCTATATTCCCAAAGATAGAGCATATTTTGCAACCTGTCACAAAATCTATCACTATTTTAAAAATTCGATGCCTAAATTTTATCTTTGTTATCTAAAATCATTAGAATTGTTATAAACAAATAAAATATACATTTGGTCAGAAATGAACATATTTAGGTGATAAAATGGGTGGGAGAGAGATGTCATTACAATGACTTTGATAATACCTAAGACATTATAAATTTAAATGAAGTAAAATGATGAATAGTATCTTTTCTGAGTAAAATAACATTTTATATACAATAGGTCAGTCAATAGTCAAATTTTGACCCTGCCCTATTTTGATCCTGCCCGTATTTCCTGATTTGATGTGAATTAGGTATACTCCAAAAGTATTATCTCCACAACAGATAGGCTTTCTGAAAATTCATGGTAATGCCTACAATGTATTTGAAGTCATAAAGTGATAGAGGCTAAATGAAAGTATTACCAGGAGTTTTTGCAACATCCAAAGACACAATCAAATGACTTCATAACACAACTGTGCTTTCCTTCATGCTTCTATACCTCTCACCTCCCATCCCAGGATTCCCATGTCACTGAACCATGAAGCCTTCCTAGCACCCCCACACAACACAACCAAGAAATGTGAGCAGTTAATGCCAGTGGGCTGAATCCTTAACTAATGAGAAAAGTAGGTCAGAAGATAAATTCCTCTTTCCTCCTCCTAGATGAAATGTCCTGAATTTACAATAATATATAGAACTCCCAAAAGTTCTTTGAAATTGATCAACATTAAGCATCACTGCCTAACTCAGTAACTCAACTTCATATTGCTCTCCCAAGTTCGCTAACTCATTTCCCTTTCACTCAACTCTGCTTCTCAGCTTCCGTAGGATTATAGTCCAAAAAAAGTAGTAAACAATAAGGTTATAACTCAGGCTTTGCTTTCTAGGAAACTCAAGCTAAGAAACACAGCAAGGCTATATTCTTAGGCAGAGAACAGAAACCAGAGACCAGACCCTGAATCTTTCTAAAATTTACCCACAAATCTCCTAAGCTTTATATTCCTAAATGCAAGCAAAATTTCCACAATGGATTACCATTCTCTTTTGGTATATATCATGCTATTTTTAAAAAATTGTAGCAGTCATCCATAACCACTGGAAAAATACAAAACTATAAAGGGAAAAATAAAAAGCACCATCTGATACTACCATGTACTAATGACCTCAATTTGGCCCCAGTTACATCCAGTCATATATCTACAACATTTCCAGGTCTGTATGCTCATATCTTATTTAAAAACATATCATGGAAACTATCTTTAACTAAAATTATTCTAGAACAGATTAATATCCTACTTGTAAGGAAAAATGTGATGATGTCCTCATAATTGGGATTTTAAGTATCTGATTTTTTATTTTTTATAAATAAGACTAAAGTAAATTTCTCCCTATATCAAAACCTCTACCAAGATGCCTGCTTTTATAAATATGAGACATTTTTTAAAAAATTATGTGTCATCCCTAAATGGAAAACATGTGACTACTATAATGGTTCTCTGGCCCATAGGGTACAAATTATGTCACTGTTCTTATTTCATTTGCCTTCCCTTGAGCATTTCCAATTCACCAAAGTTTGAACTATCATAGAAGTGGTTACTTCAGTCTCTACTATTCTAAACACAGTGTCCTGCATATAAGAAAAAATTACAAGATACATAAATAAGCATAAAAATGTGATCCAAAAGTAAAAGTCAATGGAAGCATATATACAGGTGGCCTAGACCTTGGAATTAACAGATGAAAACTTTAACTATTATAATGTTATAGACTCTAGGAAGAAAGAGAAGTTAATATGCATTAAGAGATGGGAAATTTTAGTGGAAAAACAAATTACAACAAAGAATCAAATGAAAAAGCTGAAAATAAAATATCAGAATAAAGAACTCTTTCAATGGGCTTAAGAGCAGACTAGATGCAGAAGAAAAAATGATCCATGAATGTGAAGACAACTGAACAGATATTTTGCAAATTGAAACATACACACAAACACACAAAGAATAAAGATAGGACGAATAGTGTCTGAGATCAAAAGAAATAGGCTCAGTAAAGTTTAAGATAGGTTCAAAAAATTACCCAACATGAAACAAAAAAAGAGAGAAAAGGAGGAGTTCTTAGAAATTATGGACGACATTAAATGATCTAACATACATGTAACTGGAGTTCCCAAAAGAAAGGGGAGAGAGAAAATAATGGTGAAGAAATATTTGAAGAGATAAGAGCCCTGAAATTTTCAAAACTGATGAAAGTTATCAACCCCAGATTCAAAATAAGCTAAACAAACCCCCAAGCAATATAACTATAAACCTAACCACATCATAGTCAAACTTATAAAAAAAATATATGGAGGCCAGAGGAAAAAAGACCTAATTGCAAATCTTGTAACACCAATGAGAATGATAGCTGAACTTCTGAAGAGAAACAATGGAGAGCAGAAAATGAAAAAAAAACGTAATATTTAAATTGTTGGGGGGAGGGGACCCTCTGAAAACCCAGAATTCCATACTGATACAAGCTATTGCTCAGAAATAGAAGTAAAATAAACACGTTTCCAGAGAGGCAAAGCAAGAAAATTTTCTTCAGCAGACAGATGTGTAGTATAATAAATACTAAACAAAATTTATCATGTTAAAGTCAATTATGCCACTTAGAACCCTGGATCTGCAAAAAAAGGAAAAAAGAGCAACAGAAAAATTAAGTGGATAAGTATAAAAGAATCTGTTTTAATTATGTGTGTGTGTGTGTGTGTATTACAAGTAAATTACATTAAAACAAAAACACAACAAACAGGATGGGAATAAGTACAATTGTCTTAAGTTGAGGGGCGCCTGGGTGGCTCAGTCGTTAAGTGTCTGCCTTCGGCTCGGGTCATGATCCCAGGGTCCTGGGATCGAGCCCCGCATCGGGTTCCCTGCTCCACGGGAGGCCTGCTTCTCCCTCTCCCACTCCCCCTGCTTGTGTTCCCTCTCTCGTTGTCTCTCTCTGTCAAATAAATAAATAAAATCTTTAAAAAAAAAAATAACATTATTTGAAAGTCAGCTGTGGTGAGTTAAAAATGCATACTGTGCTCTCTAGAGCAGACAATAAAAGGTTAAACAAAGATATATACCTAGTAAGTGAATAGAGTTAGAGATAAATATATATATCCCAAAACAAAACCTCAATCATGAAAAGGAAGGAAAGAAAAAATACATCAAATAGAAGATAATTAATTGAAAAGTCAACCATAATAATAATTACATAAATATAAATGGTCTAGGGGTGCCTGGGTGACTCATTTGGTTGGGCGTCCAGCTTCTGGTTTCAGCTCAGGTCATGATCTCAGATTCGTGGGATTGAGCCCCACGTAGGCTCTGCACTCAGTGGGGAGTCTGCTTGTGATTCTCTCTCTCCCTCTCCATCTGCCCCTCTCCCACTTTCTCTCTCTAAAATAAATAAATAAATCTTTTTAAAAGTTAAAAAAAAAAAGGTCTAAAATGCCATTTGCAAAGTAGAGATTGCCCACTGGATGAAAAAAAGTTAAGACCCAACTATATGCTGTTGATAAGAAACACACTTTAAATATAAAGAGTAGGGTTAAAAGTAAAAGGATGTCAAAGATATACCATGAAACATCCAGCTAGAATAACTAAAATGACTACATCAATACCAGCAAAGTTGAATTCAGGACGCAGAATATTACCAAAGATACAGAAGGACATTTCATGACACAACGTTAGTAAGAATATAAAACAATCATAAATATGAATGCATCTAATAACAGAGCTTTGAAATATATAGAAGAAAATTTGAAGAACTAAAGGGAAAGTAGACAAACTACAAGAGGAGAAAACGTTACATCCCTCTCTTACCCCTGATAGAACTGGCCAGCAAAAAAAACACTAAGGAGAAAGAAAATCTGAACTGCTCTAACACTAACATGACCTAACTGGTATTTCTAGAACACTAAAGCCACAACTGCAAAATACACAGTCTCTTCAAGTACACATGAAATATTCACCAAGACAGATGATATGCTGGGTCACTAAACAATTCTCAATAAATGTCAAAGGTCTGAATTCCTACAAAGTATGTTCACTCATCCAAGAGTATCAAACTAGAAATTAATAATGAAGATTATAACATATCCTAAAAGTCCCCCAAATATTTGAAAATTGAATATACTTGTAAATAAACCAAACCTTTAAAAAAAGGAAAATTAAGGAGCAGCTGGGTAGCTCAGTCAGTTAAGCACCTGACTCTTGATTTCAGCTCAGGTCATGATCTCTGGGCATAGGGATCAAGCCCCATATCAGGCTCAGTGCAGAGTCTGCTTGTCTCTCTCTCTCTGCTCCTCTCCCCATTCTTGCACTCTCTCTTTCTCTCAAATAAATAAAATCTTAAAAAAAAAGGAAAATAAAATATTTTAAACTAAAAGATAATAAAAAACATTTCAAAACTGCACCTAAAGTAGTTCTCAGAGGAAAATTATAACTTTAAATGTTTGTAATACCAAAGAAAGGCATATGGCTGGCTCAGCTGGAAGAGCATGTGACTCCTGATCTCGGGGTTATAAGTTCAAGCCCCATGTTAGGTGTAGAGATTACTTAAATAAATAAATGTTTTTAAAAGCCTAAAAAAAAAAAACCAAAATATTTTTTTTGTCATTTTAGAGTCAATTGTGACATATATAGTATTTGGGTACAACTTAAGCTTTTTAAAATATACTGATTTTCCTATCCTAGAGAAAATGTTTCAATAGAAGTTGAGTTTCATTATAGCTTTTGTTTGTTTGTTCCTTCCATTGATATACTGATGTCTAGGAAATTATAGTCATTTTGAGGGGAAATTATAGTCATTTTAAATTAAAATTCACTTATTTCACAGCATACTTACTGTTCAAATCATTTCAATAAATGATTGAAAATTTTTTAAAAAAGGCATAAAATCATTGTTCTAAATTTCTACTTTGTGAAAACAGAAAAAGAACAAATAAAATCCCAAGTATAACAATGCAAATAATAAAAATAAAAATAGCCTTTTTGCCTGTCCAGACACGGTCTGCCTCCTGCCCTTTGGTTGAGGGGAAGAGCAGAAGGAAGTCTGCAGGTCTGCAGGTCACAGCGGTGCGCCTTGAGGAGAGGACGCCTAGAGCAAACCGCCAGAAGAGGTCCAGACCATCCTGAACATGGAAAAATCCTGAAAAGAAAATGAAGAACAGCCACAGAGCGCACCCAAGACGGAGGACGAGCAGCCTCCTGTGGAGCACTCTCCTGAAAAACAGTCTCCAGAGGAACCATCTTCCGAGGAGCAGTCCTCGGAGGAGGAGTTCTTTCCCGAGGAGCTCCTTCCCGAGCTCCTTCCCGAGATGCTGGTGTCTGAGGAGCGCCCTCCTCAGGAGCGCCTTTCTAGAAGGGACCTTTTTGAAGAGAGCCCTCCCATGGAGCAGCCTCCTTGTGGAGTGGGAAAACATAAGCTAGAAGAAGGAAGCTTTAAAGAGAGGCTGGCTCGCTCTCACCCACAATTTAGAGGGGACATACATGGCAGAAATTTAAGCAATGAGGAGATGATAAAGGTAGCAGAGGAGATGGAAGAGATGAAAAGAGTACGCAACAAATTGATGGTTATGCACTGGAAGGCGAGACGGAACCATCCTTATCCTATTTAATGTGTTCGGCCTTTAATTCTGTTTTGCCTGATATAAGTATTGCCACCTGAAGGTTGTATTTTCTCATATACCTTTCCCCATCAATTATAACTTTTCGCGTGGCTTTATTCTAGGTGATTCACTTGTAACTGGCATAAAATTGGGTTTTCCCTGCCCACAAGCTGCAAGTTTCCCTTTTTCAAACATGAATCTCACCCATTTGCATGAAAAGATGTACATTATATATTGTGAAGTGAAAAATAATTTTTGAAAAGTAAAAATAAATAAATAAAAATAGATAGAAATCAAAGAACAAACTCAAATATTAGATCTTTGAAAATATCCATAAAATTGATAAGCCTCCTGTCACATAAATCAAGGGAATAAAACCACAAATTACTAATATTGGGACTGACAAAGATGAACATTACTACAGGTCCTACAGACATTAAAAGGATGATAGGACAATATTATAAATAAGTTTATGCCAATAAATTCAACAACTCAGATAAAGTGGTCCAAGTCCTTGACAAAACATAAGATAAGAAAACTGACTCAAAAAGAAATAAAGTCTTAATAGCTCAACATCTGTAAAAGTAATGGGATTCATATCAAAATTTTGCCAGCTGGCTTTGCTAAGAATATAGCACTCTGGGCTTATTTCAAACTGATTACTTTTTTCTTTCTCTGTTGGTATTTTTCTGTGATCTTCACTCTGAGAATCTGGTAGGGCTCCTGATGCTAAAATTCATAAGAAGAGTGGTGGACTTCCTGTACCCCCAGGAATTTTTTTTATCTCTGAAGCCAGTATGCTCATTCAACCTTTAAGTATTCCTATCAAGGTCCAGCAGTGGCTTCTGCTCTCAGTAAACTGTGATAGTCTCTATTTGCCTGTCTCTCCAATTCCAGGGGCAGCAGATTGCCCTATGACCTCATTTCTCCAATGGCTCTAAAAAAGGTTTTTTAGGGACACCTGGGTTGCTCAATTGGTTATGCATCTGCCTGTGGTTCAGGTCATGACCCCAGGGTCCTGGGATCGAGTCCCACATCAGGCTCCTTCCTCAGCAGGGAGCTTGCTTCTCCCTCTGCCTGCTGCTCCCTCTGCTTGTGCTCTCTCTTTCTGACAAATAAATAAAAAAAAAAATCTTTTTTAAAAAAAGGTTTTTTATTTTCAGTTTGATTAGCTCTCTTCTTGTTGTAAAGACAGGAGTGATTGCTTCAAAGCTCTTTACATGTGAGATCAGAAACTGTAAGTTCCTTATTTTTATTCTTTCTTTTTCCTTTTTATTAATTTGTAAAAGTTCTTTATATATTGTGGTTATGAGTCCTGTCAGAAAAAAATCTTGCATATGTTTTCTCCTTGCCTATCAATTTTCTTAAAAGTGTATTCTGATGAATAAAATTTTTTATTTGAGGTCCACGATTTCCAATTCTGCATAGTAGCTTTTTGTGATCCTTCTAAAAAATATTTTTGCTTACCCCAGGTAATGTGAAAATATCTTCCTACATTTTCTTATAGAAGTTCTAAGATTCTGGGTGGAGAACAAACACAAGACCCAACTATATGTTGTATAAAAGGAACCACTTTAAACATAACAGAGAGATTAAAAGTTAAGGGATGGAGAAAATATACTATGCTAACACCAATCAAAAGCTGGAGTAGCTATTTTAATTTCAGATAAAGCAGACTTCAGAGCAAGGAAAGTTATGAGAGATAAAGAAAAGCATTATATAATGATAAAATAATTAATCTCTAAAAAGACATAACAATCCTTAATGTGTATGTGACTAATAACAGAGTATCAAAATATGTGAGGCAAAAACTGATAGAACGGCAAGGAAAACAGACAAATTCACTAATATAGTTGAAGACTTCAAAACTCCTCTAACAGTAATTGACAGATCCAGCAGGCAGAAATTCAGTTAAGAATATGCTTGAACTGGGGCGCCTGGGTGGCTCATTCGTTAAGCGTCTGCCTTTGGCTCAGGTCATGAACCCACAGTTCTGAGATTGAGCCCCACGTCCAGCTCCCTGCTCAGTGGGAAGCCTGTTTCTCCCTCTCCCACTCCCCCGGCTTGTGTTTCCTTTCTTGCTGTGTCTCTGTCAAATAAATAAATAAAATCTTTAAAAAAAAAAGAATATGGTTGAACTGAAGAGCGCCATCAATCAACTGGATTTAACTGACATTTATAGAATACTTTTCATCCAACAACAGAATATATATTCTTTTCAAGCTCACATAGAAAATTCACCAATATAGGGGCGCCTGGGTGTCTCAGTCGTTAAGCGTCTGCCTTCAGCTCAGGTCATGATCCCAGGTTCCTGGGATTGAGCCCCACATCGGGCTCCCTGCTCTGCGGGAGGCCTGCTTCTCCCTCTCCCACTCCCCCTGCTTGTGTTCCCTCTCTCGCTGTATCTCTCTGTCAAATAAATAAAATCTTTAAAAAAAAAAAAAAGAAAAGAAAATTCACCAATATAGACCATATTCTGGGCTATAAAACACACATCAACAAATTTAAAAGAATAAAAATCATATAAAACTAACATCATACTTAATGATGAGAAACACAATGCTTTTCCCCACGAGATCAGAAACAGGCAAGGATGTTCCTCATCATCACTCTAATTTAACGATCATACTGATATTCATTGCTAATCCAATAAAACAAGAAAAAGAAATAAAAGGTAATCATACTGGGAAGAAAGAAAGAAAAGGCTTGTCTGCAGATAACATTATTATCTATGTAGAAAATTCCAAAGAATAGGGGCGCCTGGGTGGCTCTGTCGTTAAGTGTCTGCCTTCGGCTCAGGTCATGATCCCAGGGTCCTGAGATCAAGCCCCGCATCGGGCTCCCTGCTCAGCGGGAAGCCTGCTTCTCCCTTTCCCACTCCCCCTGCTTGTGTACCCTCTCTCGCTGTGTCTCTCTCTGTCAAATAAATAAATAAAATCTTTAAAAAAAAAAGAAAAGAAAATCCCAAAGAATCAACTAAAAAAACACCCAGAACAGTAAGTGATGATGGCAAGGTTGAAGAATACCAGGTTAACATACCAAAGTCAATCGCCTTTCTGTAAACCAGCAAGAAACAACTGCCGATTTGAAATTAAAAACACAATACCATTTACTTTAGCACCAAAAAACAAATTATGTATAAATCTAACTAAATACATACAAGATCTATATGAAGAAAAGCACATAACTGATTAAAGAAATCAAAGAAAATCTAAATAAATGGACAGATATTCCATATTCATGAATGGATTTCAGAAAAATTAACTCATAATGGGTCAGAGACATAAATGTAAAACACAAAACTCTAGAAATTAACATAGGAGAAAATCTAAATGACCTTGGGTTTGGCAATGAATTTTCAGAAACACCACCAAAGCATGATCTATGGGAAAAAACTAGTAAGCTGGACTTCGTTAAAATTAATAATTTTCTGTTCTAAAAAGACACTGTTAAGAGAATGAAAAGACAAGCCACAGAATGGGAGAAGATATTTTCAAAACATTTAACTGATAAAGAATTAGTATATAAACTATACAAAAGGGCGCCTGGGTGGCTCAGTTGGTTAAGCGACTGCCTTCAGCTCAGGTCATGATCCTGGAGTCCCGGGATCGAGTCCCGCATCGGGCTCCCTGCTCGGCAGGGAGTCTGCTTCTCCCTCTGACCCTCCTCCCTCTCATGCTCTCTGTCTCTCATTCTCTCTATCTCAAATAAATAAAATCTTTAAAAAAAAAAAAAAACTATACAAAAAACACTTAAAAGTCAGCAGTAAGAAAACCACCAACCAAATTTAAAAGCACACAAAATATCTGAAGAGATAGCTCACCAAAGAAGATATACAGATAGCAAATAAGCATATGAGAAAATGCTCAACATCACATGCCAATAGGAAATTGCAAATTAAAGTGAGATATTACCTACATCTATTAGAATGGCTAAAATCCAAAACGGTGACAATACCAAATCCTGGTGAGGGTGTGGAGCAACAGAACGTTCATTCATTATTATTGCTGAGAGTGTAAAATAGTAAAACCACTTTGATAGACAATATGGCTGTCTGTTATAAAGCTAAATATAGTCTTTCCAGGGATGCCTGGGTGGCTCATTCGGTTACAGGTCTGCCTTCAGCTTGGGTCATGATCCCAGGGTCCTGGGATCAAGTCCTGTATTGGGCCCCTCACTCAGCAGGGAGCCTGCTTCTCCCTCTGCCTGCCCCTTCCCCTGCTTGTGCGCACTCTCTCTCTCTCTCTGACAAATAAAATCTTAAAAAGAAAAAAAAGCTAAATATAGTCTTTCTGTATGATCTAGCAACTGTACCACTAGGTATTTATCTAAATGAATTAAAAAGTTATTCCACACAAAAACCTGAACACAAATGTTTACAGCCGCATTATTCATAATTGCCAGAAATTAGAAGCAACCAAGATGTCCTTCAACAGGTGAATGGATATATAAACTGTGGTACAACCATATAATGCAATATTATTCATCAATAAAAAGAAATGAGCTATCAAGCCACAAAAAGACATGGAGGAACCTTAAATGCATATTGCTAAGTGAACAAGCTAGTCTGAATATGACATATACTGTATGATCCCAACTACAGGACATTCTGAAAAAGGCAGAACTATAGAAACAGTAAAAAGGGGCGCCTGGGTGGCTCAGTCGTTAGGCGTCTGCCTCCGGCTCAGGTCATGATCCCAGGGTCCTGGGATTGAGCCCCGCATCGGGCTCCCTGCTCCGCGGGGAAGCCTGCTTCTCCCTCTCCTACTCCCCCTGCTTGTGTTCCCTCTCTCGCTGTCTCTCTTTCTGTCAAATAAATAAACAAAATCTTAAAAAAAAAAAAGAAACAGTAAAAAGGTCAATGATTGGCAGTGGTTGGGGTGGGAGGGGAAGGGATGGGGAAAGAGATGAAGCACAAGGGATTTTTTAGGCAGTTAAGCTATTCTGTATGATACTGTCATGGTAGATATGACATTATGCATTTGTCAAAACTCTCTGTACAACACAAAAGAGTGAACCCTACTGAAAACTCTGGAGTTAACAACATGTCAATACTGGTTCATGAACTGTAAGAAATGTATTACACTCATGCATGAAACTGTGAGGAGAGGAAGGTATATGGGAACTCTGTATTTTCTGTTCAATGTGTCTCTAAACCTAAAATTATAAGCAAAGGACTTGGACAGACATTTTACAAAAGAAAATACACAAATGGCCAAATAGCAAATGAAAAGGCCCTCAACATCAGTCACCAGAGAAATGCATTTTGGAACCACCATTTTACATGTACCAAAATGGTTCAACTAGAACAGAATGACAATACTGTATGTTGGCAAAGGATGTGTAGTATCTAAAATTCTCACTGCCAATGGGAGTATAAAATGGTACAACCATTTTGGAAAACTATTTAATGTTCTCTTATAAAAGGCAGCCTACAGGGCGCCTGGGTGGCTCAGTTGGTTAAGTGACTGCCTTCGGCTCAGGTCATGATCCTGGAGTCCCAGGATCGAGTCCCGTATCGGGCTCCCTGCTCGGCAGGGAGTCTGCTTCTCCCTCTGACCCTCCCCCCTCTCATGTGTTCTCTCTCATTCTCTCTCTCTCTCACAAATAAATAAATAAAATCTTAAAAAAAAAAAAAAAAAGGCAGCCTACATCTACACTATACCCCAGCAATTCTACTCCTACACATATATTAAAGAGAAATATAAACATCTGCCTACAGAAAGACTTGTCTGCTAATTTTATGACAGCCTTATTCATAATACCTCCAAACTGAAAACAATCCAAATACCCACCAACTGGTAAACAGATAAAAAACTTCTTAGAACTGAATACTACTCAGCAATGAAAAGAAACAATTCGTATTTGCAATAACATAGATGAATCTCAAAACATTTGGAGTGAAAGATACTAGACAAGAAAAATAAATACATTCTATGATTCCATTTATATAAATTCTGAGAACATGTGATAGAAATCAGAATATGGTTATCTGTGGAGGGAAGGAGGAATCGACTGAGAAGGGGCATAAAGCGGTGATGGAAATGTTCTATATCTTGTTTGGGTGGTAATGATCAGAAGAGAGTATGAGAAAAGTTTTTGGGATAGAAATAATGTTCAAATCTTGATCTTGGTGGTTATAAAGGTGTATTCGCTTTTTAAAAATTCATGGAGCTACAGACTTATGATTTGTGTATTTGGGTCTAAAAAATTGCTAAGCAAATAACTTAAAAAATAAAAAACTGCACCACAGAGTAAATATTTTACAACACATTTGACAGAAAAGGGGCCAATCCCTGAAATAAGCAAAGATTTTAAGCCTGTTTCAGACATGTTAACTTGAGATAGTGGAATGTCCATGTGAAAAGATTCAACAAGAATCAGAGATGTCAAAACCAAGCTTGAGATTCGAGATTCAGATTTGGCAATCAGTGGAATATAAATCCAGATATTTTAACAAATGTGAAGTGATATTAACTAACAAAAAACATTTTTTTTTTACATTTTACAAGTCAAACCAAATATACCTGTGGGCCAGTTTGACTCTGTGGGTTGCTAATTTGCAACCTCTAATGATCACCAGGAATAACATCTGCCCATGCCCTTCATTTTATTACCCCATATGAATATTTATCTTAACAAAAATATGGCAGAGCACCAGAAGTGGGGTCCTAAATATTTAGTGTGACGGCAGCCTGAACATGCTTTTTAACCTTGACTCCTTGAAACTCCAATAAAATGAGATTTTTCTTTAAAAGCATAAGCCTACACAGATGAAGAGAAAAGGAGAAGAGAGAACAGTAAAATTAAAATTTTAGAATGTGGAAAGCTGACGGATATGTGGTAAAACAAACAAACAAACAAACAAAACTCAGCGGATCTGAGAAAACTGAATTCTAAGCCAATAGTTGAGAAACCAAGAATAAACTTATTCTCTAGAGTATCTAAAATGTCAAGAATTGATAGGAATCCCACTACTTATGGAAATGAGAGTGAAAGGAGGGCTAAAGTAAGGAATATTGGTTGATAATCTTTTTAAGCAGCAAACTCCACTCCAGTCATCTGAGCAACAATCATTCCCCATTTTGGCAAAATACTAAAGAGACTAAAACAGATAATCTCTGAATAGGGTGGGGAGACCACCCAAGGTTGAAGGCAATAGTACTGATCTGAAAACAAGAGGATTAGTAGAGCCTAAATATATACTAAATGCCCTCTTCCCCAACTCAGATCCCAGAATGCTGGCAGTCAGGTCTTTACCTTCCAGACAGGAGACGGGAGACAGGACAAGTCTCCTCTAGGGAATCTGAGCAGCCCCAGAAGAAATACCTCCAGATATTAACACCAAAGCTTCACCAACTAAACAGCCCAGCTAGATAAACTCACAATCAACAAGTCCCACCCACATACCTAGAGCTTCCAATCGGCGTCTTATGTCCACTACCACTTAAATATGAGTAGTCAACCAAGGAATTACCTGACATCTGAGAAACACCCCTACCAACAAAGTCAGAGAGTAAAAATAAATAAATAAATAAATAAATAAATAAATAAATAAATAAATAAATAAATAAATAAAAACTGGGGGGAAAACTTAGTGCAAACAAACTATATGCAAGGAGATACATAAATACATACATCTAAAATCTCACAGAGGTGAAGACAAAATACTGTTAACAGTAAATCAAGAACAGTTACCTTAAAAAAAAAAAGAAAATGAAGGAAAAGAAATATTTGGAGATCAAAAAAGTTCTTAGAAATTAAAAATCGGAGAGCAGAAATGAAATAAAATCAGCATTATTTTAGGAAGATAAAAATAAAGAAATATCCTAGAAGCAGAGCAAGGAGTCAAAAAAATAAAAATTGTTAAAGAGAAAAGAAAATCAGAGGACCAGTCTAGAAGATTAAACATCACTATCTGTACTGGAATCAAGTAAACAGAAAGAAATAAATAATTCAAAAAAATTTCCTAGATCTTAAAGACATTATCAGATCAAAGAACAGTTTCCAGATTAAATTCCAGACAGGTTCACCAAGTACCCAACACAATGGAAGTAAACAGGCCCATATCAAAGCACATCACCAGGAAATTACAGACCACACAAGAAAAGATTCTAAAACAGAAAAAAAGGTAGGTTACAAACTAAAGATGAGAAATTAGAATGGCTTCAAACTTCTCAGTTACAACCCTGGAAGGCTAGAGGGCATGAGAGAAGTGTCTGGGGTGGGAGTTATTAGTAAGCCCACCTAGCAAGCAGGTCTGTTTCTAAATACCGTTACTAAAAGGAGTTAGGGTACCTTGGAAAATGGCTATTTCTAGGTCTAGGGCAAGAAAAGTACAATGTGAGCGTGGAACATATTATTGTGTGATAACCAAGAAAGTATTCAACGACAAATGAGGACACAGAAATTGGCTTGAGGGGTTCCCCTAACCAAATGTAGTAAAATTTGAGCATAAAAAAGAATAATGAAAACAGATTATAACACACTTATTAAAAAAAAAAAATCCATGAATCTATAGTGATAATCAGATAAAGAAGATAAAAAGAAAAGGGAAATAAAAAGGAAGAGCTTAAAAAAAGAAAAGCTCTTCTTTATATTAAGAAAGACAGCTAATAAATGTCAAAGGAATGACAGAATTATAAATTCACCATTTTGTAACCCCAAATATAATAGCTGATTAAAGCAAGAGGGGCACCTGGCTGGCTCAGTCAGAGGAGCATGTGACTCTTGATCTTGGGGTTATGAGATCGAGATCCACCTTGGGTATGGAGATTACTTAAAAATAAAAAAAAAATTTAAATCTAAAGCAAGAATCCTAAAACCAATGAGTGAAAGGTTGTTAAGGAAACAGGACTCAAAATATCACCCCACAGATTATTTAGTAATTGCAAAGAGAAAAAGATACTTTTTCAAGTGATCTGATAGACATCCTCTTAATCAAATGATCAAATTTAGCATAACCTAGAGACAATCTAACAGTATATGCCTTTTGATTTCATACAGTGATACAATATCACTTACGTCATACTCATACCAAAAACAGTTAATCTGAATCTAATCATGAGAAAATAATTAAATAAATACAAAATGTCCTGGTCGACAAGACAACTGACCCTGGACCCTTTCATGAAAAACAAAGAAAGGCAGGAAGACTGTTCTAGATTAAAGGGACAAAAAAGTACATATCAACCAATGTTTCAGGGAGGAAATGAAGGTACAAGACATCTGGGGCATAAATGGGGAAATCTGAATATAAATATCAGATGTTACTGAAAAAATATATAATGCTCCAAACTGGAAAATAGTGAAGAAACGTTAAAAGTTAGTTATTTAAAGACATAAATGTAAATACAAAAATAATGCCTTAAAGGAGGTAAAAGTTTTTGCCCTTAGCAAGAAGGAATGGTGAATGGAAAGCAGGGATGATGATGCCTGTTTTTCTGCAATAAATACATAGAACTATATTATCTAGATCTTTAAAATATAAGGATGTACAACTTTGGTAGAGAAAGAGAATATATATATACACATACATACATATATATATATAAATAAAAGACTTTCAGGACAGTTTATGGTTTGTGTATTAAGAAGGAGAAAATAACTACTAATTAGTATGAATTGGTAAACGCCAATAAAATTCAATGTTTAGCACTATAAAGCAGGACATACACAGATCTTTGAGTATAGATTTGTACATAATGTACTGTGATAATTAAGCAATTATTAATAAACTAAGAGGAAACCATTATTTCCCTATTCCAAATGTAGAATATTCTCATTTATTTTGATTTTTCTATATTACTTTAAAATTGTTCATTTTTAAAACATTTTAAACATTACATCTAATGATAATCAATAAACTACTTCAAATGATTTTCCATTTGTCATGTGTTCATTTGTGTTATAAAACAGAACATGATCTACAGTGGCTCAGATTGTCAAAATTTAACTACCCATATTGCTTTCACTGTGGTCCCACTATACACACTTAGCCTTTGATTATAAGCAATGTTCACATGGAAGCTAATCAATATTTTTTCATTCCTGTTCAGTTGTCTATTTGTCCTTCAACAATATCATCAATCTTTGATTTCACTTATAAAGGACAAGGATCCACAAATAAATGGCTAAGAATTGCTTTATTAGATGATTTTGATGGGCAAACTGCATGAAAAAAGAATAAAGGTAGAAAGCAAAAGTTCACATGTCTCACTATAATTTATAGTAAGTTTATCCATGCTTTCTTTAATAGAAAAATAAAAGATTCTTATTAAAAACAGGAAAGAAACCAACTCACCTTTTTGCACTCATCTGTTCTTTTAGCTTACTGTACATTTCCAGCACTGCATTAAAAAATATAACTTATTTTAGCTTTCAAAATTTAGATGAAAAAATTAAAGCAGGAAAGAACCTATTATAAATTCATTAATTTTCTCTATACTTTAATTCAGGCTTATATTTTCAAATAAAATTTTATACATTGAGTAAATAAAAACATTTTAATGTCCTCATAGATTGAACATTACATTATATATATGAAGACATTATCTGGAATTTGGAACACTTTCATATGCTGATACCTATAATTGAAACATTAACCTACTAACAATTAATCATATTCAGAAACTTAATAATATCTCTTCCCTGTAGTGGAATTGAAGTTTGGACTTTAGTTATTCAAGAGACAAAGTTGAGTAAGTGAGATTGATTAATTTTGATTCAATATATCAAATAAAATACATATACCCAAAATATACCAAACACAACTGTGTTATAACTCACTAAATAAAATTTTACACCAAACTGACAAAGAAAAAAAAAAAACCTCAAGTTTACAAAGATTAAATTATAATAAAACCATAAATAAACATAACAAATCAACTTCGTTTTATCATTTGTATTATAGACTCAGAAATGCAATTATTCAATAGAATTGTTACAAGCTTCAGCAAGATGACACACTGCCACCAAAAAGGTTTTAATGCAACTATGTAGATTACCATTCATCCTTAGGAGAATTTCAAAGTATAAAGTGAGTAAATTATCATTGGCTCATCAAGCCAGCTCATATTTTCACAGATCGGAGAGACAGACAACACTTGTTTCCAGGCTGTCTATTTTGGCTACTTCCCAGGGGTCTTCAAGTTTACAGAAGATATTTAGTTCACTTGTCTGAAAACCATAAAGCTACAATGGTGGCAACAGTGAACTACCCTAACCCTGTGAACCCTTTGTATATCTCTATCACAGCCCTTATATTGTAATGCAGTATTTCTCGCATTTTCCAACCAAAGCATTAGAGTAAACACATAACCTGGGAAAAAGCCTAAAACTGCTGCTTAAGTATAAACTTTCTTTAAAGTCTCCAGTTTTAGCTCAATAATTTATGTAACTTTCATATCTATCTTATTTCCATATAAAAGTAATGCTCTCCTCAAAAATAATCAAGTAAAACTAATGTACCAGGAAAATGCATTGTTTACCCTATGACTTTTTTTTGATTTTGTTTTTATTATGTTATGTTAATCACCATACATTACATCATTAGTTTTTGATGTTACCCTATGACTTCTTATATCTTCTCATACCCCTTCTAATCCAAGGAAGAGTTAGGCAATTATACAATAATAAATAGCTCATTTATCTTTATTCACATTAAATTGTAGGATCCTTCAGAGCTTGGACTGTGTCATTTTCAACTTTATATTTCCAATATCTACCATAATGGCTGACAGAAAAAAGTATTTCCAAGTGGATAATTTGATAGAAGGCTAGATGGAGGAAAGGAAGCAGTTCTCAATGTGGCTATTAGGAACACAATGTTTACATGAACTCAGATTGCCTGTCCAGCCTTGAAAGCAAAGACAGTAGCAGTAACAAAAGTCTAATCTCTACTTCCCTTTATTTCTCTATTCCAACCCCGCCCCCCAGGGGAATAAGCTGAATTCAGCTCTTTCTCATTCCACCAGTCCCCAATTTTTTAGGCTTATTACCATTCAGGGACAAAGCAATCAAACTTAGAGACTGTCGTCATGGCTACTTCAGTGTAACTGATGGTGGCAAAGAGGTATTATTAAACATTACTATAAGAAAGTAGGTTTCTCAACCTTGAAACATAATAAGCAGACATTTTATTTACTCAAAGTTAATGTGCAAATATCCAGGGACCAGAGATAAAACTGAATAGAATTTCAGTGATTCTAAAAAAAAAAGAAAAGTTATTCTCACAAAGTCAGAAAACAATGTTTTTTAGTTAATAAAATCTGCTGACAATTTTAACATACAATTTGTGTTCTAAGCTAAATTTACATTATATAAATATCATACAAAGCATCTCATTCTATTCCCCTGGACACGGAGGTTCAGGGTCCTTCCTAAAAAAATAAATTTAAAAAATCGGACACTAAGATGGATTCAGCTTACTATATGAAGAAAAAGATGACATACGTTTTGGCTTCCTTTTGTTTGAACAGGATACATAAAGGGAAAGAAAATACAGGTGAGTTTCTTCAGAATTTATTTGATGTCCCAGTAATATTTTAGCCATAAGAGAGAGATCAAAAACTCAGAAACCAAAAAAGTCAGTTTTTCCAAAATACAGGAGTAAGGCAAGACCAAAGAAGGGAAAAGACCTAGCACTTTAGGATGTTTTTTTACTTTATCAGCAAAACGAGACTGTGAGCAAAGCAAAACCAACCTGCTTAAGTGACAAACAGAAAACAGTGGAAAACTAGAGGTAAAAAATTAGGCAAATTAGGAAAAGATAAGGAAATGTAATCAAAAGACACTCCCCTCCATGGGAAAGTATTCTGAGGAAAAACAAAAAAGCAGTGAGAGGGGGGTGAGGGACAACGGACAAACTAGGCAGGAAGGAAATGGGAGAGGTACAGGTTGTTCTAGGAACCTGATGTGACAGATCATCAAACAAAACTTTATAAGATAAGAAAACCATGAAAATTCAAGGGCTAAATAGATAAGAAAGATAACCATGAGCTTTTGGGGGCAATCACCAAATAATCTATAATTTGCATAATGAATAATGACCATATGCTATCATTAAATTATAATTTTACCAAGCCAAGCATTAAATTATAGACAAGTTTAACTCACCTGGAAGGCACAACTGCAATTTTTCTACTACCGTTGTAATGTTCCTCTGCTGAATTCTACATCGAATAATATCTTCTGTTTGGACTATCACCTTAGAAAAGAAGAAATGTTCATATTTTTAAGCAAACAGTTAAACTGCATCCACATATTAAGTATGCAAGAAATGTATTGTATTCTCACCTCCTTTCCAGCATCTTGAAATCTTCGGTTGGTATCAGTAACTTGCACCTTAAAAACAATTTCACCTTAATTAGACAAATATGCATAAAACTGCCCTGATATAACTGCTCACCCTTGTAATCAGATCATGCTTCATGAGAAACTTAGAACAAAGAAATGCAAATTCAAATTAACTCTACAGCTTGAACTTGAACTCTTGATTGAAAAGGGCTTTTGTTAACTTCAATTACTTATGACAGTTCTTTTTAACAGATTCTGTGGCAAACTTCTCAAATTTAATCTAGATTTTTGAACTTTACTTGCTTCTCTAAGTCTGTCAAACAATTCAAATCACTGACCCAATTGACCACTGGTCCCTTTTTGATAACTTCAATGAGGTCTATGTGCCATTCATTGTCTGTACAAAATAGTGATTGCATTTTATGGTAATTAAACATTCATACTTTGCTGAATGCAAACACTGGGTGGTTGATTAACATCAAACACGGAAATTTCAATCCACAGCAACATTTTAATGCTGCAGGTGCAGACAAAGCTCAACCTCAAATTTTCCCACATATTAAGTGACTCATTAGGTCATCATAGTAAGGAAGCACATTCTAGTTTATTAAAAATCTCATTAATTTCTGAACAAAGATGCTCAGTGACCTCATTGATGCTGTATTTGGTCTCTTGTTATCTGAATATCCTTTATATAATGGTTTTCTAATCATAACCTTTAGTGAACCAGGGTCATTTTATCTGCTAAATTCTCCAAATGTAAAGAAAGATAAATAGGCCAATTCTTATAACTAAATACTTTGTATTCTGACTGAACAAATCCAGGTCTCATTTAATAAATATTTTTGCTGTGTGGCAGAAAATATAGACCAATTTTCTTTTAAAAAATTGTGCTTTATTATTAAACTAAAAAAAAGTTTCAATATTATTAAATAATTTTGAAAACACAAGCACTTAGAGTTTTCTTCAATTTTTAGAGAATAGCTTTTTATCATTATTGTACTAATTGCAATTTTTAAAATTCTAAAACTGCAAATGAGGCCTTCCTTTGTATGAATTTTTTTAGTTCATTTCCCTGCATGGAAAGAAATCCTGTTAAGTCAATGCATTACTTGTTTTACAAAAAAGAGATTACTTCTGTCATTAGCATGACAACTATGTTAATAGAGCTAAAGAGCATTTCCAAATATACACACTAATTCACTTCTTGAAAATAGTACATTTAATAATGATTTGTACATATGCACTACAAACTAATACTTGACTAAGGAGAGCAAAAATAAAGAGAATTTTAAAATATTTCTTACCTTCAGTTTTTCTGCATCAGTCCTTACTTTAAGGAGCTCTGTAATAGCATCTACAAAACCCTGATGATGAAAATTACACATCTTTTCAATTTCCTTGTCATGATTACGGATACAAGCATCTAACTTTTCCATAAACTTCTTGTGTGCATTTGGTTGGTCATCATACACAGACCTGAATGTACACAAAAAAGAAAACTAACATTAACTTCCCAGTTCACCAAAATTTATTCTTTATTAAGCCCCTTCTTTGCAACGGCTAATAATTTTTTGTTGCTTTCTAATCAGTATATTAAGGAGACATTCATACATTTCAAGAATTATTTAATTCTGATACCCAGATTTAAGTCTGTGAATATGACTTTTAAATATAAAGCTATTCATCATAATATGATATAGTACCAACATTAAATTACAGTTACTTCAGAGCATAAGTTAAATGGTTTAAAGTAAGCAAGCCTGTAACACACCTAAAAAACACCTTCCTATCTCTTACATGCAAATTACTTCTCCAGTGTAAAGGTCATTTCACTCTAAATTACCCTGCTCCCAAAGTCACTACTCTGAAGCTTATCATGGTCCAAAGAGAAGGGGAAAAAACGTAACTGTGACTGATATATTAAAAAAAAAAAGATGGCAGGGCAGAAGGGAGTGCAATTCTACAAGTGCGAGCCCTCAAGCAGCAGCATATTATGATAAACCTTTTCTTTAGAAAGGTATCATTTCTAACACTGATACCACAGGCCAAATTACATAGCATGCCATCTTCAAGTAATAGCTGAGGCAACAGAATAAATGCAGAGGCATCACAATGAATCCCACTTAATATAACTAGGGATCAACACTTCTCTACAAATTAAGTTCTTTGATTGCCAGTTGAATACAAGTTTTAACTTCATAGCAACAGCTGATAATCTTTTTTTTAAAGATTTATTTATTTATTTCAGAGCGAGAGCACAAATGGTGGGGGGAGAGGGAGAGAGAGAATCTCAAGCAGACTCCACGCTAAGCGCCGAGGCTGATGCAAGCCTCGATCTCACAACCTGAGCTGAAACTAAGAGTTGGATGCTTAACTGAGTGGGTTAGCCAGGCACCCGCAAGGGCTGAAAATCTTAAAATAAAACTGGATTGATAGTACTGTCATTAGTGAAATCTTTTGTATGAAAAATGATTTAATTTCTTTTTGAACATGTTATTATTAAATGAGCCACAAACCCTCTAGATACCTGGAAACTGTCTAGATATCAGGAAATAAAGGTCTGAGGCTCAGGACATGAGTCTTTAACATACTAGTGCTCAAAAAAGAATCACTGAGTGAATGATTATAAAGAATGATGAACAAAATCCTGATTTCTACAGTACTTACTGTGTCAGGACATGTTCTAAGTGCATTTTATATATTAATTTTTTAATCCTCACAATAAGTCTATAAAGTAGGTATTATTATTACCCTTGCTTTACAGATGTTACAGATTATGTAACTGCTATAACTTCCACACTAGCAAGGGACAGATGAGATATGAATCCTGGTAGTCTGGCTCCAGAGTTCATATTCTCAAGCGCAAGGCCATCCTGCAGTCACCACAATGTTCTCTAAATATGGTGTACACATTTCTACTGTATCTCAGCTCATGCTATGTCCACATAGGGGGCACTACCCTCCCTGCCAACCACCATTCAGAAAAGGTTTGACCTTGCCCAAAGAAAGGTTTGGCCCTTGCCCCCAGCTCCTGGGAGGTAAGCCTTGGGAATGTTCTACCTGATTCTTGTCTTTGTTTACTTGGGGGCCTTGGGCAATGCCAAATAACCTAAGTTAGCAATGTGCTTTACATGTGATTTACAGTGGATGGGGGCCCTCGGCCACATTATAGCAGCTCCAGAGAGTCTACAGACTAAGGGTAAGCAACTCACGACAGTCAGCCATATCTATGTGACCAACTCCCAGGAAAAACCTGGACACCATGGCTCAGGTGAGTTACCCTGGTTGCCAATACTCCATGACTGTTGCCACACATCATTGCTGGGAGAAGTAAGTGCTGTCTACATGACCACCGGGCAAGGACTACTGGAAGACCCTGCTTTGAACTCTCCTAGACCCTGCCTTATATGCCTTTTCCTAATGTTAATTTTAATCCATATTCTTTTGCTGTAACAAACAGCAACTGTGAATATAACAGCTTTCTAAATTCTGAACTTGATGGTAGTAAATTCTGAACTTGACGGTAGTCTTGGGGACCTCCCCAAAATGTGCCACCCCCAATCTGTTGCCCATTGTTTGAGATTTAGTTCAATTCCCATTTCCTCCAATAGGACTCTGTCAATCATTTCCATGCCAAGTAATCTCTTCATAAGCAGAATAGGTAAATTCACAGTCCTTTCCACTCATTGTGACACGTAATCATATATTATACTTTGCACTGTAATTTAAACCTTTCAAATATATGTCCTATATTTTGTTTCTTCCTATCAACCATAAGCTTCTTGAGGGCAGCCTCCATGTTACAGGTTTTTTTTTTTTTTGTAATGTTTATTTATTTATTTGACAGAGAGAGACAGCGAGAGAGGGAACACAAGCAGGGGGAGTGGGGGAGGGAGAAGCAGGCTTCCCGCCGAGCAGGGAGCCCGATGCGGGGCTCGATCCCAGGACCCTGGGATCATGACCTGAGCCGAAGGCAGACGCTTAACGCCTGAGCCACCCAGGCGCCCCCATGTTACAGGTTTTTAATGAGTACCTATTATAATACCAGAGACAGCGATATTGGATAGCAATTATTAAAAATGTGGGCCTTTAAGAGCTGAGCTAGAACTAGGCTCTGATCTTGGACATCTTCTCTTTTCTAGCTGTACTACTCTCTCAATCTCATCCAGATTTGGAGTTTTATATTCCATAAGAACACTGACACCTCCCAAATTTATGTTTCCAGTCCCAACTCTCCCCTGAACTTCAAACCCATATATTTCTCCAACTGGGTATCTGATAAGCATCTCAAATATGTCCAAAATGATTTCTTACCTTCTTCAAACCTGCTCCTCTCACAGTCTTCCTCCATCTCAGTAAACCCCATTCTTCTAGGTGCTCTGGTAAAAAACCTTGAAATCACCCATGACAGTTCACTTTCTCTCACTCTCCCCACCAAAATAATCCAGCAAATCCAACCACATCTTACAACCGCTACTGGTGCCACCCTGGACTAAGTCACCATCATCTTGCCTAGAATGTTACCAACTGCTTTCTAATCAGTCTCCTCGATTTCACCCCTGCTTCCCTTCAGTCTGTTCTCAACACAGTAGACAGAATGATCCCATTAAAAGATAAATCAGATCCCATGTCTCTCTTCTGCTCCAAACCCTATTTCTCAGCAGCCCATAAATCCCTATATAATTTTGCCCCATATTATCTCACTGACCTCACTTCCTAATACTCTCCACTTTACTTATTCTATGCCAGCAACACTGGCCTCCTTATGGTTCCTGAAACACACCAAGCACTTTCCTGCCCTATGCTTTACACATGCTATTTCCTCTACCTCAATCACACTTCGTACACGTGGAATGCCTCCCTTCAGGTCTTTTATCCCCTTCTTGATGAGGCCCTTTCTGACTACAGTATCTATACTATAAACACACACACACACACACACAATTCCACAATTCCCTTCCCTGCTTTTTTCTTAACAAAGGAGTTTACTTTATCACCACATCACTCTTATCACTGTAGAATAAACTCAAATATACTCTCTATTTCACACTTTTATTTATTTTGCCTTTGTCCACTGGAATGTAAGTTGTCTGTTTTGTTCCCCCACTGAATGCTCGGCCCCAGAAGAGTACTTATCACATAGCAGACGCTTTATAAACAATTGATGAATAATTGGAAGGATGAATGGATGGATAGGTAGATGGAATCAGAAAAGACACTAACTGTTCAACCTCAGATAAGCCACTTGACTTCTCTAAATCTCAACTCCCTCAACAATAAAATAGGGATTAAAAAAACAGTATCTAGGGGCGCCTGGGTAGCTCAGCCGGTTAAGCGTCTGCCTTCAGCTCTGGGCATGATCCCAGGGTCCTGGGATCGAGCCCTGCATCGGACTCCCTGCTCTGCGGGAAGCCTGCTTCTCCCTCTCCCTCTGCTGCTCCCCCTGCTTGTGCTCTCCCTCTCTCTCTCTGTCAAACAAATAAATAAAATCTTTTAAAAACAAACAAAACAAAAACAAACAAAAAAACCAGTATCTACATCACAATGTTTTAAGGATTAAATTAGTAAACAAATAAAAAATTCCTAGCAATAGCTGACATATGGTAAGTGCTCAATATACACTAGCTACTAGCATACTATGTACATAAAAGACAACCAAATCCTTATTAAATGAGTGAATTGGCTGCTGAATAAGTAGTGGCCACAAATATCAAATATGGCTAATATTCCATGGTAAAGGAGTTATGGGGCCTTTTGCATTTTTTTAGATCTAATGTTTCATTTATTTCTTATACTACACCAGAGGAAATATCACTGCCCTCTTTTCACAAGTGAGGAAGTAGGCATGGAAATAATAAATGGCTTGCTCAGTGTAGTCTAGTTAGTGAGGGAATGAGGCAGTACTAGAATTCCCAAAGTACTTTTGTGCTTCCCTTGTGCTTTTCCTATAATTAATACGTTTAATAAGAATTTCTAATTAAACAAGCATTCTGAAGGAAAATCCACATGCAAGAGAAAGTTTATCTGACATTGGTGTGCTATAAACAAATTTTTACTTCATAACTATGAATATGTATTGAAGTAATATACATACACACGCATTTCTAAAATTTTTTTTTACCTATCTTAATACAAGTTTGAAATGTATCTGGCTCTTAAAAAACCAGGTACTGAACAGAACATACCAAAAGAATTGCCTACTCTTTTTTTCTGTTACAGCTGTAGCACTGTAGCAAAAATCTAAGAGATATTTCAGAACTGCCCTACTACAATGTCCCCCCAAAGATGGTCCAACTCTGTCAGTGCAAAAGCAACACTGTTTTCTCTTTTAAAAGTAGTAATAATATATAAACAGAAAGAAGAAAAACAATAATTTTTTCCAAAAGTCTATTTTATTCTAGAAAGTTCTTAAAGTCCATCTTTCAGTGTGTCTTTCTAATTTATTCTCCAGAGTTTTAAAAACAAAACTACTCCTATTTTATAGTAATTCAAGACACTGCCAATGCATCTAGTATAGCATCACAGGTGAATGCCTTTTTTTTCTTTTTAAGATTTTATTTATTTATTTGAGAGAGAGGATGAGAGGAGAGAGAGAGCACATGAGAGGGGGGAGGGTCAGAGGGAGAAGCAGGTTCCCCGCCGAGCAGGGAGCCCGATGCAGGACTCGATCCCGGGACTCCAGGATCATGACCTGAGCTGAAGGCAGTTGCTTAACCAACTGAGCCACACAGGCGCCTGAATGCCTCTTTTTCAACTGATGTGATTAGTATGAAGAAAAGCAGTATCAGAACATATGCAATACTCACCCCCCATTAATAGAAAACCAAAGCCTGAAATGGGTGAACTATTTATATCCCATGCCTTCTGCTGTTAAAATAGAACTGCAAAGCCCAATAAAAATAATATTAAGGAATCAGTACTGTGAATGATGCACCTATTATTACTACGTCTTAGTCTCCCGATAACCACTCGCTGTTATAGACACAAGTACAAGCTGCAGCCCAAGCTGATATAACCACGTGTCATCCATAATCCATATCAATGAGATCACTCTGAGCAGAGTGCACAGAAATAAAGAAGGAGAGATGAGGAAACATTCTAAACCACAGGAATTAATTGCATTTTTTAAAATGTACTGACGGCTCAAGCAAGTGCCAGAATCCAAAATTCATCACAAGATAGAATCTGGCCCTGAAAAGGACCCTAGGAAGTTCCTAGGTCTGACTTTCTCAGCACAAATCTAAGGAGCCAGACACAAGCACTCAAAATGGAATTAATTAATACATGTAGTTGATTTAACCCTCTACCCACTCTGATGAAAAGTAATATTAGAAATAACTAGTCTGAGAATTTGCTAACAAAGCCAACAATAAATAGCTGAGTGAATAGAGAAAAACAGGGAAGGAGAAAGGGTGGATATGCATAAGAACACTGGAAAAGGGAATAAAGCAAAAGCAATTCCTCTCCCAATTATTATGATTTTTTAAGATTTTATTTATTTATTTGACAGAGAGAGCGAGACAGCACAAGCAGGGGGAACAGTAGAGGGAGAGGGAGAAGCAGGCTCCCTGCCAAGCAGGGAGCCCGATGTGGGGCCCGATCCCAGGACCCCGAGATCATGACCTGAGTCGAAGGCAGATGCTTAACTATCTGAGCCACCCAGGTGCCCCCCAAGTATTTCTTAAAACCATATATACAGCAGGAATTATCCATCTTTTCTTTGAAGGGACTACGTTTAATTATAGAGATAATCTGGAGAGACAGTGGAGGGAGGATATGGAAAGCAGAGAAGATGTGCAACTCCCTGTCAACAATTCCCCATAATGACTGAACTGACTAAAAAGGAGTCATATCTGCTGCTTCTCGCTTAATGTGGTGAAGATAAAAAAAAAAAAAAAACATAAAACTAACATACAACCAAGTACTTACTAATAAGTACTTTGCATGCATTACCTCATTAATATTCACTACAGCTTTACAATGTAGATTCTATTAGCATCCCAATTTACAAATGCAGTTTGGGAACATGAATACTCTAAGTCCAAAGTCACACAGTAGTAGGGCCAAGATTTAACCCCAAGTTTACCTGACTCCAAAGCCAGCGCTTTTTTTTTTTTAAAGATTTTATTTATTTATTCATGAGAGACAGAGAAAGACAGAGGCAGAGGGAGAAGCAGACTCCCCGCTGAGCAGGGAGCCCAATGTGGGACTCAATCCCAGGACCCCGGGATCATGACCTGAGCTGAAGGCAGACGCTTAACCATCTGAGCCACCCAGGCGCCCCCAAAGCCAGCGCTCTTAACCATTATGTCACATAGACTCTCCAATCAGAAATGGTGATAAGCAGCATGGAATGCAGAGAAGTTATGGGCATAGCAACTAACCAGATCACCTTTGAAGATCAACAATTGAGAATGACTCAATAGGGAATCCCTGATGTGCACTGTTGCACCCATCAGGTGAAATCATCCAATGGACAGAAAAAAAGGATGAGAACTGAGGCATAGCTAATTGTTAAAATTACAAATGCAACAAAATAAAGAGGAGCAAAATACGTAGAGAAAACTAAGGGCCCTGTACTTGTCTAACCTCAGCCAAAGGCTCCAAAAAATCTATTTTTTCTTGTCTTTGAATGACAATCATTATTCTTTGAAATTTTGATCTGCAGGACAAGAAAGGAAATACCATTCAGCACTATTCAATCTTTGAACCTTAAGTCAGTTAACAGTTTTATCCATCTAATTACTAATGTGCCAAATACATTACTGTTCTAAACTTTCAAGCAATATACAATTTTAATGAATTTTTCTGCTTTTAAAATGTCCCTCAGAATGCTATGTCTACTGGCAAGCCTAATCAAATCCTATAAATACACACAGACATATGGCAAAACCAGAAAGCTGGTATCCCACATCCCACTATCCCACATCCACTAAGGTTGTAAATTAGTGCTCCATATACAGTTGAACCTTGGACAACAGTTTGAACTGCATGGGTACACTTATACGCGTTTGTTTTTTTTCCAATACAGCACAGTACTGTAAATGTATTGTCTCTTCCTTGAAACTTTCTTTTTTTTTTTTTTAAGATTTTATTTATTTATTTGAGAGAGAATGAGAGAGAGCACATGAGAGGGGGGAGGGTCAGAGGGAGAAGCAGACTCCCTGCCAAGCAGGGAGCCCGATGAGGGACTCGATCCCAGGACTCCAGGATCATGACCTGAGCCGAAGGCAGTCACCCAACCAACTGAGCCACCCAGGCGCCCTCTTCCTTGAAACTTTCTTAACATTTTCTTTTCTCTAGCTTACTTGATTGCAAGAATACAGTATATAATACACATAACATACAAAATATGTGTTAATTGACTGTTTATGGCATCTTAAGGTTTCTGGTCAACAGTAGGCTACTGTAGTTAAGTCTTTGGGGAATCAAAAATTATATGCAGATTTCCAACTGCACACGGAGTCCATGACCCCTAACTGCTGCATTGTTCAAGTGTCAACTATACATATAATAACTTCAATGCAAGAAAGTTCAGTCTTCTCTTCCAAAAGCTTAGCACAATAAAGCCTTACTTCCACCAAAATGTAATGCTAATCATGCCAAAATGCAGATGTAAAATCAATTTTAAAAGAGATGACTTAAAAATTTCATGTGAACAGAAAATAAAGATGGACTATGCTACACTAAGAGATTTAATTTACATATTTTAATTTTAGCAAGTAGGAATGCATAGAAACAATGTGTATGTCTTAAAAGCATAGCTTAAAAGTTCTTTTAAGTACACATTTTCTATCTTCATTATATCTAATCTTCCATCCCAAAGCAAAATGTTGAAATATGAGTTATACACTATTTGACCATCTGATGTATCAGGCTTACAGCATTTAAACAAGTAAATCATCTTTCAGAAATGCCTTCTTGAATTGTATGTACAGGGCTCCCCCTAGTGGTAATAAAATAGATATAAAAAAACTAAGATAACATTCAAATATTAAAATTGCTTCTTTAAAAATTAATGTTATCAAATCAAATGTCTTAATGGAGGAACTCAGACTACTTCAAGCTTTGGGAAAGATACTCTATTAATAAGATAAATGATTTATTAATCATATTCCAGTTTTGTTTTTTTTTTAAGGATGGAAAACAACATTCACAAAATATTATGTGAAAAAGGACTCTCTTATTACTGAAAACACATTAGGATATTTTTTGCCAAGAGGCACATAATATCCTTATACCATTTTCGGTATCTTTTTCTTTCACCATATTTTCATTGTAAAAAATAAAAAATTCCATCACAGTAACTGAAAAGAGAATAAAATGTACAGGTTTCTCCTACTATCTGAAGGTAGAGAGCTCCTATGAAACCAAAATGGTGTAGACTGAAGAAGCAATTATTACTAATTTATATGGAAAAATTTTTGAGCATTCCCAGACCCAAAAAATAACCTCTCTTAGGTTTTCCTGATATATCTTAGAATACATCTTGCTAACGTACAAAATAAATCAAGATAAACACAGATGCTCACAGACACAGTTTAGACCTATGGCAGCTTGATGCTGAGTGCGGATCCCCAGGAAGGAGCTTGGCAGTGCCAACCCCATGGCTCGTGCTGCTGAATTTGATTTTCACTTTTTGCCTTTTTTCACAAAAGCAAAAATGCTGTTTGGATTTCTTTCAGTTAGTGAAAACAGGTACTAATGTAGGTCTTTTGTAAAAGTGAACTGATGTAACATAAACTTTCAAAAAGCAAGGGATACCTCTATTTATTTGCTGAGAAATGACTTTTTAACTTCCAATAAAATGTTTACATTTTTAAAAAAATTGATAAAATCTCAAAGTACCCAATCCCAATTTCCCTAAATGACTTATATTTACTGAAGCACTATAGTTTTCTAGACAGAATAAAAATGGCCTTTCTCAATCTCAGAATCCTTTGTTCTCCAATAGAACAGATATTCTATTGCATAACCACAAAAGAGCATAGCCAAACCCTATACAGAATAATGTGAAGATACTCACCCAAAGTGATTACCATTAAAATACTAAACATTGGCACACTTTCCTATGAATTTTATTAAATGTCAATCAACTGCTGTTAAGGAAAAATTATGACTTTATCAAGGTAATGGACCTCCAAAATACTGGAAAGCTAAAGGCAAAAATACTGTTCAAGAATCCCTGGGCAGGCACCTGGGTGGTTCAGTCAGTTAAGCATCTGTCTTCGGCTCAGGTCATGATCCCAGAGACCTGGGATAGAGTCCCCCATTGGGCTCTCTGCTCAGCGGGGAGCCTGCTTCTCCCTCTCCCTCTGCCAGCCACTGTGCCTACTTGTGCTCTCTCTCTCTGTCAAATAAATAAATAAATAAATAAATAAATAAATAAATAAATAAATAATTAATTAATTAAAACTATTTAAGAAAAAAAAAAAGAATCCCTGGGCATTAGCACTGCATTTACCTGTTGGTGCCAATACTTTCTACAAACTTTTATCAGAAAAGAACGTGTAGGACGCCTGGGTGGCTCTGTTGGTTAAGCGTCTGCCTTCGCTCCGGTCATGATTCCAGGGTACTGAGACTGAGTCCCATATCTGGCTCCTTGCTCAGTGGGGAGCCTGCTTCTCCCTCTGCCCCAGCCACCCCCAGCCATGCGCTCTCGCACGCGCATGCACAATCTCTCTCTCTCCCCTTCTCTGATAAATAAAATCTTTAAAAAAAAAAAATGTGCACTGTTTTATCTCTGATAAAACTGTATCAGCTACTTCTAACCTGCACTGGATGATTTTTAATGTTGTTTTTTAATTTTTCAAACATTAACCATATTTTCTGCCAGTTCTTTAAAATGACACATTAGCCTTAATTCTGTATTTCCAGTAATAAAAAAATTGTTTTTACATCCTTTCAAGCATTCTTTATTCTTCCAGTCCATATCCATTTTTACTATTCTTTCACCAGTGTTTCAAATGTCATATCAAACCTAATGTCTAACATATTGATCTTAATTTTGTATTTCTAATAATTATTAATTAAGATGTGGTATTTCATGTTAGTGAGACTGCTTGTGATACTTAAGCAATTTCATATTTATACTGAATGTTTTTCAGATTCTAGGTATCAATCTAATTAGTACTGAAATTTTGGTACTAAAATTTGGCTTACTAACTTTGTATTTTGCTTACTGACATACCTTTTTCTGAATATTAAATAAATTTATAAGACAACCACTCTATTATTATCAGCTTTTGACAAATTAAATATTCCTAAAAATGATGCTATGAAGACAATGTCAAAAATAATCACAGAAAAACTAATCAGAAAATTTCAAAACGTAATAAAACCATCCTATACAATACAAATTGCTTGCTAAAAAACTCAAAAATAGTTTTAAAAACAGATTTTTGGGGGCACGTGGGTGGCTCAGTCAGTTGGGCATCCAAATCTTGATTTCAGCTCAGGTCATGATCTCAGGCTCATGGGATCGAGCTGCACATCAGGCTCTATACTCAATGGGGAGTCTGCTTGAGATTCTCTCTCTTTCCTTCTGCTCTTCCCCTCACTAGCATGTGCTCTCCCCCCCCCTCAAATAAATAAATCTTAAAAAAAAAAACACCGATTTTTAGTATATCAGTAAATTTGGTAAATTCAACAAATTGGTCCTGCAACTCCCTTCAGGAGCCTTTAGATTTAAGGTGCCCAAAATTTCAGTAGCATCCATGTGAAAAACAAAGGGCTAAAATATTAATCAAAAACAGCAAATGAGTTATCATTTGGGAGATGGGCCCCCCTTTTCTTTTAAACAACAAATAGCAAATATACCATCTCTCTATCTTAAAAGCACAAAAGGCTTGTTCAAGACCACTCGATTTTGGAAAATATACATATAATTCTACTTAGTAATATAAAATAGCAAGAAAAAAAGTAGTCAATATAAAATTATCATACCCAGTACTCCTAACATTTTTCCAGCCATTTTATCAAATATATCAAACATGAACAACAATGTTCCCATAACATTCTTTCCCTGACACTCTGTAATCCAGGAGCAAATAAGAAATGAAATAGCACCAAAACAGTAACACCTGGATAAAGACAAAGGAGTACTCTTTCCAACAATATTCATTAAGTACCAACCGTATGCAATAGAAACTGAAAATCAAGTGCAGAAAACAGACATATGCACAGTTAACTTTAACACAGAGGTTTACTGATCCCTAAATCATTAAAAATTTATCTGTACTGAGCATAATTCTTCAAAAAGGTAGGAAAATAAATGAAGTAGTTTTACAACATAGGTCCAAAATTCTTTGACACACTTTCCATTGAGAGGTGGGTCTATATCCCCTACTTCTTTTGAATCTGGGCAGGCTTCTGAATACTTTGACCAATGGAATATGACAGAAGTAATTACATGCAACTTCAGAAACTAGAAAAAACCATGCAACTTGTCCCAGGACTTCTTTGGACACCCACTCTGGGGAAAGCCACCCACCATGTAAGAAATCTATCCTTAAAATAATGTGCTGGGAGGGGCGCCTGAGTGGCTCAGTCGTTAAGCGTCTGCCTTCGGCTCAGGTCATGATCCCCGGGTCCTGGGATCAAGTCCCACACTGGGCTCCCTGCTCGGCGGGAAGCCTGCTTCTTCCTCTCCCACTCCCCCTGCTTGTGTTCCCTCTCTCGCTGTGTCTCTCTCTGTCAAATAAATAAATAAAATCTTTTAAAAAATAAAATAAAATAATGTGCTGGAGGGACACCTGGATGGTTCAGTCAGTTAAGCGTCTGCCTTTGGCTCAGGTCAGGATCCCTGGGTCCTGGGGTGGTCCGCATCAGCACCTTGCTCAGCTCCCTCTGCCTGCCGCTCCCTCTGCTTGTGTGCTCTCTCCCTCTAACAAATAAAATAAATAAAAAATAACAGTCTGGAGAGACCACATATGTGAGCACTCCAGAACGACAGCCACATCAACTGCCAGCAATGTGAGTGAGCCATCTTGGCTGTCTAGTCCAGATAATTTCAGCTCCAGCAGGAACTAATAGCTGATTGCAACTGTATGAAAAACGCCAAGTCACAAATGCCCAGCCAAATCCTTCCTGAATCCCTGAAAAAAAAAAAGTTTATAAGTACAATACAAATTATTTGGACATCTGCATAAAATATGTAAATTAGAATTAAATTTAAATATTTTCCCAAATAATTCCTTTTTTTTCTTCTATCCTTTTCTTTTCTTTTTGGCACTAGTCCTTTTTGGTACTGTCCTTAACTTCTTTTTCCATTGCAGGATGCCCTTTCCCCACAAGATATGCCTCAATCTTTTTTTTTTTTTAAGATTTTATTTATTTATTTGAGAGAGACAGAGATAGCAAGAGAGCACAAGCCGGGATGAGAGGGTGAAGCAGGCTCCCAATGAGCAGGGAGCCCGATGTGGGGCTCGATCCCAGGGCCCTGGGATCATGACCTGACCTGAAGGCAGATGCTTAACCGACTGAGCCATCCAGGCATCCCGATATGCCTCAATCTTAATCTTCCTTCAAAATTCAGCTCAAGACATTTTCTTCAGGAAAATTTCATCAATAACCATACTGAATAATAACTTTCCCATTAACTAAAATTTTCCCCCCTTTAATTAATTTATTTGTACAACACTATCTTTCTAAAAATTTATCTTTTATTTATTTGTATAACATAAAATTTATTCTCTAATTATTTAGTGTATATTTCATCTTCTAAATTCTTTGAGAACTGAAGGTATCTTTTATTTCTATATTCAATTCACAAGGGCCAGAACAAATTGCAATCTTAATAAAAAGAATAGGGTCGCTAGAGGGCACTCTTCACCAAAAAGTATAAATCCAATATTTTTCTTTTACTACTGCATCAAACATGGTGTGAATCTCATACTCAACCAAATTAACAAAAACTATGAAATCAAAATGTTTCCTCTTTTTTGAAGCTGCTTTATCCTGATACCTATTACTTTAATATAATGGTTAAAAATAGAAAAGAATCATAAACACCATAAACATTTTCTGGCAATTCCAGGCTCATAATTTTTGGAGGTCCTAGAAAAGAAACCATCATATAAGTAGATCCTGACGTAAAAACAAGAAATTTACTAAACTGCATAATATATTAAAAATGAAAGTCAGATGTAGATGTATTTAATGTGAACTTTGGAAGAATGCATTCAAAACTATGCATTTTAAAAATAAATATTAATAAACATTAATTTTTATAATGTGTTTTTCAAAAGACAAAAAAACTTTGTCAAGTTAGCATAATTCACAAATAGTATGGAGGAAAACAAAAACATGGTTACCCTGATATAAGGCTGACGTCAATCCCCACTACTGATCCTGACACAGTCCACTGCTGTTGGTCATTTCACAGCTTTGCAGAGACAACAGTAAGTTGAGAAGACAATTTCATGTCCACTCAAAAGCAGAATGTAATTAACAAAAATAAATAAATAAAAATAAGCTTTTACCTTTGTATTAGTACTCTGCAATCCACAAAGCAATATTACATAGTACATCATTGGTCCTGGGATCAATATGTGCGATGGGCTCCATGCTCAGCAGGGAGTCTGCTTAAAGATTCTGTCTCTCCCTCTCCCTCTGTCCCTCCCCGAGCACGCTCTCTCTCTCTCTTTCTCTCATTCTCTCAAATAAATAAATAAATAAATATTTAAAAAGGCCAGAGCCAGGTATACAATCCAAGTCTTGGACCTATACGGAGTGCTAGAAAACACTGCACAAGAAAAGGCAAGAGCAGCTCACTGCACAAAAATCACCATTCTGTTGCTGAAATTATTTATCTTAAATATGTCAGTAATACAGTCAATGCTCATTTCCAGACTATCTTTGTTATTACTATGGCAATGCCTCTATTAATGAAGTCTCTGAAAATTCAGCTCCTTTACAATAAAGTTGGCAACACCCAAACATCAACAATATATACACACACTCTCACAAACCACACAAAGAACAGTTGCCTGCCTTCACATTCAGAAATGACAAAAACAGAAAACAAAATAACAAAACACGCCACTGTACACAGATTCTATTAGGCCTGGTCTACCAAACTAAAAAGAACCAGCCCTTCTAGTAAGACAGGCCTAAAAGCAAACTTGACTTACATTCTTTTTACCACAGGAATGAATAAAAGGATAGGAATGAAAGGGGAAGGTAGGGAATGATGGTGGTGTTTGGTTTTTTCATCATTTAGAATTGAAAAAGGATATGGAGAAGATAAAAGGTCAGGGATTGTTCCTGCATCAAGCAGCCCCCACCTCCTGGAGAGAATAAACTGGAGACTGGCCTTACTAAAGTTACCGGAGCCCTGTACCTGGGAGTTGCAGAGGAATAAGGGACCTACATTACTTTATTGTGAGTTAAATGCAATATCTGAGCCTTCTCTGACCAAGCACAAGTTTAAAATACAGGACCTTCCTTCCCTGAGTATAGTCCTAGTCACATTCCTTACCATTCCCAATCTTAATGTAAACCTTTCCATGTTTTTTTTTTAGTTAAAATTTAATAATGTTTTTATACTGCAGCTTTCATTATCTGATACTCTAAATTAGAAGGCAAAACATAATGATTAAGAGTACACTGAGGGTTGCTGGAGTGGGGGGTGGGGTGGGAGGGATGGGGTGACTGGGTGATAGACACTGGGGAGGGTATGTGCTCTGGTAAGCGCTGTGAATTGTGCAAGACTGTTGAATCTCAGATCTGTACCTCTGAAACAAATAATGCAATATATGTTAAGAAAAAAAAAAAAGAAGAAGAAGGTAGCAGGAGGGGAAGAATGAAGGGGGGAAATCGGAGGGGTAGACAAACCATGAGAAACGATGGACTCTGAAAAACAAACAGGGTTCTAGAGGGGAGGGGGGTGGGAGGATGGGTTAGCCTGGTGGTGGGTATTGAGGAGGGCACATTCTGCATGGAGCACTGGGTGTTATGCACAAACAATGAATCATGGAACACTACATCTAAAACTAATGATGTAATGTATGGGGATTAACATAAGAATAAAAAAATAAAAATTTAAAAATTTAAAAATTTAAAAAAAAAGAGTACAGGCTCGGAGGCCAAAGGGTCTATGTTTACATCTAGCTGCACCACTTACTATGTGCCCAAGCCCAATGATCTAATCTATCTCCACCTCAATTTCTTCATCTGCAGAATAGGTATATAATAATAGTATCTCATTTGCTTCTTGTGAAGATTAAATAGTACATTTAAGTGTTTAAAACAGGCACACAGTAAATGTTCAATAGATTTTTATTAGCTATTGTTATCTACATGATTACTTTTACTTTGGGAACAAAAATGCTAGGAAATTAATTTAGAGTTAGTATCACTGTTTATAGAATTTGACAAAAATAAGAACCGCCTAAAGGTACAACAATAAGAAAATAGTCAAATAAACAGGATGAAAATCTATACAAGGCAATTGTAACTTCATTTAACAAATACTTAATACTCAAAATTTAACTTGTTGAATGGCATAGGTTTGTTCAATAAATATTCAACAAATAAATAATATTTGTCATTTCAAATATAAGAATATACTAGAATTAATGTCAATTATGATTCTCCTTCAGGAGTAGGAAACAACTGTTTTTTTCACCTCTCTATTTTTCTATATTTTTCAAGCTTTCTATAAAACAAAAAGGATTTTGTTTTTCATTAATTCAGTTCAGAAAGTATTTATTGAGAGTCTGCTGTACCCAAGGCATTATGCTATGTAACATGATCAGAACTAATCAGATATGTGTAACAATCATAGGCCTCAGGGACAATTTCATTAGGCCTGCATTTAAGACATGCATTTAAGACATACGTATTAAAACATACATTCACACACAGCTAAATAACATTGTAGAGCATTTTTTTTTTTTTTTTAGATTTTATTTATTTATTTGAGACAGAGAGAATGAGAGAGAGAGAGAGAGAGAGCACATGAGAGAGGGGAGGGTCAGAGGGAGAAGCAGACTCCCTGCCAAGCAGGGAGCCCGATGCGGGACTCGATCCAAGGACTCCAGGATCATGACCTGAGCCAAAGGCAGTCGCTGAACCAACTGAGCCACCCAGGCGCCCCCATTGTATAGCATTTAAAAAATCCATAGTATAAGAACTCAGACACAAGAAAAAAATTATGTATACATATAAATACATATATATATATATCTCCACCTAGAATGCTGTGTTCTAAGATGCAAAGATTTCATGGAGGAAGTGGGACCTAAGACAGGAATTCAATGATAGGTAATATTTGAGTAGTTGGAGAAATAAAGAGAGGGGTAATCAATTATGGGTAAACACATGTAGAAAAGGACATGGCACTGTGAAAAAGGCAAACAATTTAACTCATATGAAGGATGTACTAAGTAGTAGGAACTCTATTATAACTCTTAGTTATATTTTAGTGAATCTTTATTTGGACAGTGGCCTGGGAGTAGCAAGATTCTCCTCTGTGATTGTGATCAAAAATGGATCCTCTCCCCAGAAGAGTTCACAAACACAGCTGTAATACACACTTTCTCTCTGAGAGACCATCTACAAAGTTGGAAAAACAATACAGTCTCTTCCACTCACAGTACATTGCCCAGAGGTGTGCAACTGATCCAGACTGGTTCGATCTAATACACTCTTTCAGGAATTTTGAATTGGAATTCTGAGACAGTCAGCTATATGTGCCAGACTGACATATGGAAGCTGTAAGTGGTCATCCTCTACCAAGTACAGAGAGAAGCAGAGAAAGCTACACTTCAAAGGAAAATGAAGACAGAGAAAGAAACACAGTCTTCTACCTCTTTAAATCAAGTCTTTCAAGAAGCATGATTGTCTTTAGAATTTTGTGAAACCCAGTAAGCTTCCACTATTTTTTTTCATATTTCCTTAAGCAAACACAATTTGGTTTGGTACCTACAACCAAAAAAAAAAAATCCCTGAGATACATATCCATGCACACACCCACACATACCTAAACATTTCTTAAAACCGTAAGGGGTTGGGGCGCCTGGGTGGCTCAGCCGTTTAGCGTCTGCCTTTGGCTCAGGTCATGATCCCAGGGTCCCGGGATCAAGCCCCGCATCGGGTTCCTTGCTCGGCAGGGAAGCCTGCTTCTCCCTCTCCTGCTCCCCCTGCTTGTGTTCCCTCTCTCGCTGTCTCTCTCTCTGTCAAAAAATAAACAAAAATCTTTAAAAAAAAAAAAAAACTGTAAGGGGTTTACAAACCCCCTCATCTGACCAGTACACCAGAGCACATCTTCCCAGCTGACTAGGTTACAGGCACACCACAATGACCATCTCTCAGTTTTTCTGTTTGTGTCATGACATAAAAAATGTGGGAAGCACTACCACAAGATAATCCATAAATAACGGTCTAAAGATATAGTTTAAGTTAATACACTCCTGAGGAAAACATGTCAACATGTCAACCCAGGGGAGAGGGAGGGGGAGGGGGTGGAGGAGGAAGTAGAAGCAGCAACAGCAACAGCAGCCGCCATCTAGCTTTTACACAATACTTTTTTTTTTTCCAAAACATCCACAACACTGTACAGCTAAGTAAAAAATTCAGGACATGCTAAGTATCTTAAAATACCGCTGCTGGGGGGTGCCTGGGTGGCTCAGTCAGTGAAACAACCCACTCTTGGTTTCAGCTCAGGTCATGATCTTGCCATGGTGGGATTGGGCCCCGCGCCGGGCTCTGCGCTCAGCACGGAGTCGGCCTCAGAGTCTCTCTCCCTCTCCCTCCCTCTCTCTAATAAATAAATAAAATCTTTAAAAAAAAAAAAAAACCTTAGGTAGCTAAACCAAGTAGGTATCCTGAATATCCAGAGCAAGTGAGTTTCTAGCAACTCCAGAAGGAAAAAAAAAATCCAATTTCTTTCAACACAGAATACTGAAAACAATTTATTTACAAAATATTCACCTTCTGTGTTATTTCCCATGAAATATTTCAGCTAGTTTGCCACATGCACTCTTAGCATGCTTTACAAAATAATGCCCAGGTGCTTCCTCTAATTCAATTGAAGACATTCTGTCAAACAATTTTTTAAATGACAGAGTTGACATACCCCAATTTTTAAAAAAAGGATACAATCATATCTTAAAGGGCCATACAACCTGTCAAAGCATCAGGCTCAAGCAAAGGCAAAAAATACAGGGTGATATTCCCTGTATTTTTTATGTTGAATTTAACTTGCTTTGTTTTCCTCTATATGCAATTCCTGTGACTTGTTCTCACTAACAGTATCATGTTCCCATGCATAGGAAAGAGCCTAGTAGAGTTCGTTGGTTTGCATTACTTCCTACAACTAGGGTTGACATTCTATAAACTGACATTAACACTTACTGCTAATTCTGGGTAACAACAAAGTACAATGATAATCACTAATGGACATCCTCTATAGTGAAACCTGAATTGATAATCGGCTAAAAGAGATTTGCAATAGACTTCCTCCTTCCTGTTTTTACACTCCTGACCAGAGATGTCTCTTCCTGTTGACTTCTGTGCTACTTGGTAAAATGCAAAAGATGGGAAATTGAAACACCCAAAACATACAAAATTGTATTTGTCCTCTAGAATAACAAATTGAATTGTTAAATAAATTTTAATTAAAAATGCTTAAAGCAGATTAAAGAATGAAGATGTAGACTGCTTCCTTAGACTTTGGAAAATCAAACAAAAAATGTTAAACTCTCTAGAGCAGATCTAATGTGCAGTTTGCCTAATAGCTTAAGAGATGATCTATATACTAGAGGATATTATGCTAATGAAATAAGTCCGAGAAAAATAAATACCACATGATTTCAATTATATGTGGAATCTAAAAAACAAATAAATAAACAAAAAGCAGGGTCAGATCTATACTTACACAGAACAAACTGATGAATGCCAGAAGGGAAGGGGGGGAAGGAGAGGGGCAAAATGGGTGAAGTAGAGTGGGAAATACAGGCTTCCAGTTATGAAATGAATGAGTCTCATGAATGAAAGGTACAACATAGGGAATACAGTGAATCCAGTCAATGGTACTGTAATAGTGTTGTACGGTGACAGATGGTAGCTGTAAGCATTAGCATAAAGTATAGAAATGTTGAATTGAGATGTTGTACACATTAAACTAATGAATGATTATGTGTCAACTATACTCAAAAGAATGATAATAAATTAAAATTTTAAAAATTTTTAAAAAGGTAGAGTCATCAGGAAACCCCTGAAAAAGATGAGCCATGAGGTTAAGGTAGCCCTACCAAATATAACAATAAAGCCTCTATAATTAAAAGCATGGTATAGCACATGAATAGACATACAGACAATGAACAGAATAAAGAAACAAAAAACCCACCACATATGAAAATTCAATAAATGATAATGGTAGCATCTCAAATCAATGTGAAAAAAATATGCTTTTTAAATAAGAGGTGTTGGGGCACCTGGGTGGCTCAGTCAGTTAAGCGGCTGCCTTCGGCTCAGGTCATGATCTCAGGGCTCTGCGCTCAGTGTGGAATCTGCTTGCCCCTCTCCCTCTGCTCCTCCCCAACCCCACTTTCTCTCTCTCAATAAATAAATAAAACCTTAAAAAAAAAGTATAAAAGGGACATCAGTGTCTGCAGAGAGTTGTATTGTATGTGCTCATAAGCTTTGCTAGTCTGATAAAATGCCTGTTGTATACAACAAACTGTTCCACCTCAGTGTTTCAATGTGAGATTTCAATTAAATATAGTTACTTTGGTTAAAAGATTAAATCATTACCAGAGATTGAAATTACACTAAGACCAATAGTGACAGAGAAATACAACTATGTATAGGCTTTCATTTTTCAAGGAAAAGTGATTTTGTCCTACAGCAGTACTCCTCCCATTTCTTGGTCTCTTTACACTCTCAAAACTTACTAAGAACTCCAAAAAGGTTTTATTTACGTGGATCATAACTATCAATATTTACATTAGAAATAAAAACAGAATTTTTTAAAAATCTGATTCATTTGAAAAGAACAATGATGAACGCATTGTACGTTAACATAAATAAACTCTTAGAGTTATTTGAAAAAAAAAAATTTTTTTTTAAGTTAGCTCTATGCCCAACATGGGGCTTGACCTTACGACCCCGAGATCAAGAGTTGCATATTTCACCCACTAAGCCAGCCAGCATCCCTGAAAATGATTTTGACCTGACAGATCCCCAAAAAAGAATCAGTGCTCTATAGTAAACTGTTTCAGAACATGAAAAGATCATACCGAACAACAAAACACGGAAAATGAATATTTGCCTTAGTTTACAACATCTGAGTCTGATAATAAGCTATAAAATATGTTTAAAATTTAGCAACATTTGCTCAGTTTTGTTGGGCTTGCTTCCTTGCTTTACTGGTTAATGACTTGTCTATAATATGAAACATTATTCTTTACCTTCTGTGTAATCTGCCTAAGTAGCAGAAGTGGGTCCATTTTGCCAGAATAATTTTCTGTGCTTCATGTGGGCTTTATTATATTCTTGATTATTTAATAAACAAACAAAAATGTTTCCTCTCACTTATGAAAGAACTTAAGGTTCTTTACAATCAAGTTATCTATGTTCATTTTTTAAATACTTCACTTTCACTTTAATTAAATCGGTACCCAAGTATTGCTTCTCAGGTAACATCTGATAACTGCTTTGACTGGTCTTCTAAAATTTGAGGCCTAAATAGAGAAAAAATAAATAAAACTTTCAAGATATCTTTTACACCTAAAACTGTCTTTGAGGTTTCCCAGAGCAACTCCGCAAAAGCATAGTTAGTTTTTAACTCTTTCAATTTATAAAAAGAGAAACGCTAGAAATAATTAGGTTTGTTTGTTGTGCTACTGTAGTAAAACTTGCACTGGAAGAGTTGTCAAATTAGAAGAGATGTTCAGCCTTCCTATGTTAAATCTGTATAGGTAAAAAGTGTCATAATACAAACATTTCTGAAATTGTACTCTTTATGGGAAGTCCCTAAAGATTTGTCAATTTGTTGGGATGCTGGGTGGCTCAGTCAGTTAAGCATCTGCCTTCGGCTCAGGTCATGATTCCAGGGTCCTGGGATTGAGTCCTGTATCTGGCTCCTTGCTCAGCAGGGAGCCTACTTCTCCCTCTACCCGCCGCTCCCCTGCTTGTGCATGTGCACGCACGTGCACGTCCTCTCACTTTCTCTGACAAATAAATAAAATCTTTAAAAAAAAATGATTTGTCAGTTTGCTAGCTGTAATTATGTTTCCACTAGCCAAAATGTTGAAAGTAGTAATGCACTGTACCTGACAGAAAATTTTACCATTCTGATATTAGTTACAGTAATAAATTAAACATAACCATTAAGCCTCTATCATGAGATAGTTTTTTTTACTCTGATGCTTGCCTAAAAAGCTCTGCTAAAAGCTGTAAGTCAGAGTTTGTGTCTTCAATAATGCAGGACAGTATCAGAGCCTCATGGCACCTCAAACTATTGACTTTCATAAAACAGACTTTTTTTTTTTTAAAGATTCCATTTATTTATTTGACAGAGAGAGAGAGAGTGAGAGAGGGAACACAAGCAGGGGGAGTGGGAGATGGAGAAGCAGGCTTCCCGCCAAGCAGGAGCCCGATGTGGGGCTCGATCCCAGGACCCTGGGATCATGACCTGAGCTGAAGGCAGATGCTTAACGACTTGAACTACTCAGGCACCCCCAGGAGAGAGAATTTTTTTTTTAAAGATTTTATTTATTTATTTGACAGAGAAAGACACAGGAAGAGCGGGAACACAAGCAGGGGGAGTGGAAGAGGGAGAAGCAGGTTTCCCACACAGCAGGGAGCCCGATGCGGGGCTCGATCCCAGGACCCTGGGATCATGACCTGAGCCAAAGGCAGATGCTTAATGACTGAGCCACCCAGGCGCCCCATAAAAGAGACTTTTTAAAAAGTTAAATATAGAATAACCATATGACCCAGAAATTCCATTCTTAGATATATACCAAAAAAATACTGAAACCAGTATTCAAACAAAAACTTCGACATGAATGTTCACAGCATATTCATATCCCAGAGGCAGAAATAACCCAAATGTTCAACTGATGAATGGGAAAAAAAATGTGGAATATCTATACCATGGAATATTATTCAGCCTTAAAAAAGAAGTAAGTATTGATACATGCTACAACACTGATGAATCCCAAAAACATTATGCTACAAAAACATTATGCTAAAGTGAAAGAAGCCAGACACAAAAAGTCACATACTGTACGCTTCCATTTAAATGAAATATCCAGAGTAAGTCCATCCACATAGACAAAAAACAAAATACTGGTTGCCAGGGACTAGAAGAGGAGTAATGGGGAATGACTGCTTAATCAGTATAGGGTCTCCTTTTGCAATAACAAATGTTTTGGAATTAGATACAGGTGACGGTTATACAACTTTGTGAATGTACTAAATGTCACTGAATTATACCTTTAAAAATGACTTATTTTGTTTTGTGAATTTTACCACTATTAAAAGCAACAAGAAGCTTCCAGAACTCATGAAGTTGCTTCCTAGTGAAACAACCATAATTAGTAAAAATTATTTAAAACAAACCAGAAAAAAAAAATCTGAAATCTCTGGAAGTTGTCCTAAGAGCATACAGCAAACGAAGAAACATTTATTCAAGAAAATCTACTAAATATTTGATAAGAACAGTAAGAGTTTGTGGCCCTTAAACCATGACCTACATCCTTCCTCCCTAACCCACAGCTCAGCATGACAAAAGCTGGGCGGGTGTGGCTAAGAAGGTAGGGCTTCCTCTCTCCTGAGGTTTCAGTCAAGGGTCAAAAAATGGACAAGCATCCAGCATCTCCCATCCTCCTTCCCACCAGCTTTGTGTTCCAGGTGAATATGGCCAAGAGGCTAGAGGCCCAGTCCCTCTTCCTCCACTCAGCCCCATGAAAGTGTCATAGAACAGAGGCTCCACCAGAGATGAAGCGGCCAGGAATACTAGGATCCTGACTGCCTCACCTCAACTCACTCACAGGACAGAGACTCTACACTACAAGTGGCAAGCTGAGCAGAACAGAATTTACTACACTACCAGAGTCCTGCTCTTAAAACAAAGATGTCTAGGGGCGCCTGGGTGGCTCAGTCGTGTTTAGTGTCTGCCTTAAGCTCAGGTCATGATCCCAGGGTCCTGGGATCGAGCCCTGCATCGAGCTCCCTGCTTCTCCCTCTCCTCCCCACTTATGCTCTCTCTCTCTCAAATAAATAAATAAATAAATAAATAAACAAAAAAAAAAACAAAAAAACAAGGATGTCTAAGAAGCAAGCCACTGTTCCTACCCCCAACTTTGGAGAAATGGCTCATGGATTACCCACAGAGAGATGCAGGAGATAAGTACAGAGAGCTGCAAAGCTCTCCCCAAAGAAAGTGACTTTATTTAGAACCAAGTGTGGGGAAGTTCAAACACAAGGGCACTCTTGAAAACAATGTAGATTTTGGTAGTATACATTTGAGAGGAGGCTGGTAGCTCAGGAGGGCAACAAACTAAATCACAGGTCACCAAGTTTACCAAAGAGAACCGTGGAAAGAAGAGGGGAAGAGCCCTCGGGCCATCAGAACATACCTCAGAGACTGGCCTGAAAAACTACCTCTGCACTCAAACACATATTTGTACACCACGTTCACTGCAGCACTGTTCACAATAACCAAAAGATGGAAGCAATATTAGGGTGCACTAATTAATGATAAACAAAAAATAATGTATACATGCAATGGAGTATTAGCCAGCCTTAAAAAGGAAGGAAATTCTGACACCTGCTACGCCATGGATGAATCCTGAGGGCATTATGCTAAGTGAAATAAGCCAGCCACAAAAAAGACAAATACTATATGATTCCACATATATGAGGTACCTAGAGTATGCAAATTCACAGAGACAGAAAGTAGAAGAGTAGTTGCCAGGGACTGGTGGGAAAAGGGAATGGGAAGTTAGTGTTTAATTAACACAGTTTCAGTTGTGGAAAATGAAAACATTCTGAAGACAGATGGTAGTGATGGCTGCAGAACAATTATGAGTGTACTTAATGACACAGAACCGTACATTTAAAAGTTGTTAAAATGGCAAATTTTATACTATGTAAATTTTATCATAATTTTGAAAAACAAGATACAAAAATCAAGATTAGGAAAATTAGGGGATTTCATCCACTAAAAAAATCATTAAGCCAGGAATAAATGTGAAATAAAGAGATAAATGAAAAAGTTACATCATTTATTCCTTCAACATCTATTGAGCACAATCTGCTTGGATGTGTTCTAGCTGCTGGAATGTGCAGTAAATCCTTGTTACCTGGTGGTGCATTCATCTCTGAGCTGCTAAGGACTCACAGCTGCACCCTCCTCTGGAGACCTGCAAGTGGGAGGCACTCCATCCAGTGATGCCTAGAAAGTCATGCCACCCAACACACAGACACTCTGGGGGCAACCTGCAGCCAGTGATAGATTTTTGGAGATGAAGTAAAAGTGCAGCCCCGATGACTCAAAGTGGAACAACTCTAATGTCACTCAAGCTCCAGAGCTCCCCCTGGAATCAGGCTGAGGCTGAATCAATATCAAGAGTTGCTACAATATATTATCTAAACTTTCTAGTTTTCAACAACAGCAACAATAACAAATTATGAGATAAACAAAGAAACAGAAGACTGTGACTCATACAAAAAAAAAAAGAAACAGGCCCTGTGAGATGGCCCAGATGTTGGATTTTACAAAGGCTTCAAAGTACTACATTCATAATACTAAAGAGAACTATGCTTAAAGAAATGAAGGAAGAGGGATGCCTGGGTGGCTCAGTCATTAAGCATCTGCCTTTAGCTCAGGTCATGATCCGAGGGGCCTGGGCATCCCACATCAACTCCTTGCTCAGCGGGGAGCCTGCTTCTCCCTCTGCCTGCCATGCCCCCTGCTTGTGCTCACGTGCGCTCTCTCTCTGACAAATAAATAAATAAAATCTTAATGAAGGAATGATGATGTCTAATAAAACAAAATATTGATAAAGAAATAGAAATTATTTTTTAATGGAAATTCTGGAGTTGAAAAGTCAATATCATGGGGCGCCTGGGTGGCTCAGTTGGTTAAGTGACTGCCTTCGGCTCAGGTCATGATCCTGGAGTCCTAGGATCGAGTCCCACATCGGGCTCCCTGCTCAGCAGGGGGTCTGCTTCTCCCTCTGACCCTCTTCCCTCTCTTGCTATCTGTCTCTCATTCTCTCTCTCTCTCAAATAAATAAATAAAATCTTTAAAAAAAAAAAAGAAAAGTCAATAACAGAAATGAAAAAGGCATTAGAGGATCTCAACATTAGATGTGAACTGGCAAAAGAAAGACTACTTGAAGACAGACTAATAGAGATTATACAATCCAAAGAACCAAGAGGAAAAAGAATGAAGAAAATGAACAACACCTCAGAAAAATGTGAACACCATTAAACATATCAACATACACATGATGGGGGCACCAGTAATATTTTATGATGGTAAAAATGTCAGAAAAAATATTTGAAGAATATTTGAAGAAATAATGATTAAAATTCCCACTCTGATGAAAAACATTAATCTGGACATCTAATATAACCAACAAACTTCAAGAAGGATAAACACAAACAGATCCATACCCAGACCCATCGTAGTAGAAGTAATGAAAGACAAGCAGAACATCTTGAAAGTAGCAAGAGAAAAACCACTTATCACATACAATGTATACCAATAAAGTTAACAGAAACAATAAGGCCAAAAAAACAGTGGGATGACATGTTCAAAGTGCCAAAAGAAAAAAATTGTCAACCAAGAGTCTAATATCTAACAAAACTATCTTTTAAAAGATAGTTTTTAAAAGTGAAGGTGATGGGGCACCCAGGTGGCTCAGTCAGTTAAGTGTCTGCTCAGGTCATGATACCAGGGTCCTGGGATTGAGCCCCGCGTCGGGCTCCCTGCCCAGTGGGGACTCTACTTCTCCTTCTCCCTCTGCCTCTCTCCCCAGCTTATGCTCTCTCTCTTTCTCTCTCTCAAATAAATAAATAAAATCTTTAAAAAAAAATTCAAAAGTGAAGGTGAAACAAAGACATTCTCAAATAAACAAAAACTGAGAAAATCAATTAGCAGCAGACCAGCCTTACAAGAAAAACTAATGGAGAGGTGCCTGGGTGGCTCAGTCGGTTAAGTGTCTGCCTTCAGCTCAGGTCATGATCTCCGGGTCCTAGGATGGAGCCCCGCATTGTCCGGCTCCCTGCTCAGCGGGAGTCTGCTTCTCACTCTCCCTCTGCCCCTCCCTGCCACTTGTTCTCGCTTTCTCTCTCTCTCTCTAATAAATATTTAAAAGAAAAAAAGAGAAGAAAAACTAATGGAAGTTCTTTACAATCAAAAGAGTGAGCCCAGATGGCAATATAAACACACACACACACACACACAAAAGAATACTAGTAAAGAAAACTATGTAATCATAAAAGACAGTATAAACAGTATCTCTTAACTGACTTAAAAAGCAATTTCATAAAACAACATGTACATAATTCTATTTGTGGCCTAACATATAGAAATACAATATATTTGACAATAAGAGAACAAAGGAGGTGTAGAAGCAAAGCTGTACTAGGGTAAGAAAGTGACACTAGATGACAACCTAAAACCCAGCAAAAAATAAAGACAATCAGAAATGATAATTGAGTTAATATAACAAACTCTATATACTTGTCAGCTTCTTCAAAAAAAACAAAAAGTTATATAAAGTAACAATTATAACAATGTACTGTTGGGTTTGTAACATAGACAGATATAAGACCTATAACAATAACCGCACAAAAAGGGAAAGTGGGGCGCCTGGATGGCTCAGTCACTTAAGCGTCCAACTCTTGATTTCAGCTCAGGTCATATCTCAGGGTCGTGAGATCCAGCCCTGTGTCTGAGCCTGCTTAAGATTCTCTCTCTCCCAAAAAAAAAAAAAAAAATTCTCTCTCTCCCTTTCCTTCTGCTCCTCTCACTGCCCCACTTGTACACGCTCTCTCTCTTAAAAAAAAAAAAAAAAGGGTAAGAGAAAATAGAGATATATAGAAGTAACATTTCTGTATTTCACTGGACTTAAGTTAGAATAAATCTGAAGTCAATTCTGAGAACCATCACTAAGAAATAACTTTTTAAAAGATACTGAAAAAAAAATCACACTGGAAAATACTCAATAAAAGAATAGTAAAAAGGGAACAGAGGAACAGAGAAGCAAAAAAGAAATATGTCATACAGAAAACAAAAAGTAAAACGGCAGTAAAATAAATCCAACTATATAAATAACAACATTAAATCCATAAAGAGATTAAACAATTAAAAAAAAAAAGCAGACTGTTGGGGCACCTGGGTGGCTCAGTCGGTAAGCATCTGACTCTTGGTTTTGGCTCAGGTTGTGATCTCATGGGTTGTGAGACTGAGCCCCACATCAGGCTCCATGCTCAGCAGAGAGTCTGCTTGAAGGTTCTCTCCCTCTGCCCTTCCCCCCACTTGTGCTAGCTCATTTGCTCTCTCTCTAAAATAAATAAATCTTTAAAAAAAGGGGCGGGGGGGGGCTGGTGTGCCTGGGTGGCTCAGTCAGTTAAGCGTCTGCCTTCAGCTCACATCATGATCTCCGGGTCCTGGGATCAGGCCCCATGTCGGACTCCCTGCTCAGTGGGGAGTCTGCATCTCCCTCTGCCCCTCCGCCTCCCACTTGTGATTTCTCTCTCAAATAAATAAATAAAATCTTAAAAAAAAAAAAAGGCAGACTGTCAAACTGGATGACAAACAAGATCCAACAACATGCTATCTGTAGGAGGCAATCTTTAGATTCAAATATAAAAATAGGCTGAAAGTAAAAGGACAGAAAAAGACATGTCATGCAAAAAGCAACCATAAAAATGCTAGAGTGGCTATACTAATATCAGACAAAATAGACTTTAAAACAAATCTACAGATAAAGAAGAATATTTTATGACAATAAAATGTCTATCAACCAGGAATATATAACAAGTATACACATAATAGAGAGCATACTGACAACAGAGTCCAAAATAACATGAAACAAAAACTATCCATTATATTTAATAATAGAACTAAGCAGAACATCAAAAAGGAAGACTTGCACAACTTTAAGGTAAAGAGACCTCACAGACATCTATAGAATTATTCCACCCAACAGAGAGATACACATTCTTCTCAAGTACACATGGAACATTCTCCAGGAGAGACCATAGTTAAGCCACAAAACAAGCCTCAATAAAGTTAAAAGAACTGAAATTATATGAATTATGATCTCTGACCACAATGTAATGAAATTAGAAATTAATAACAGAAGGACACTTAAAAAATTCACAAATATGTGGAAATTAACACATTTCTAAATAACCAATGAGTCAAAGAAGAAATCATAAAAGAAAATTTTTTTTTTCAGAGATTTTATTTATTTACTTGAGAGAGAGAGCATGAGCAGGGGAGAGGGGCAAAGGGAGAGGAAGATGGAGAGGGAGAAGCAGATTCCCTGCTGAGCAGGGAGCCAGACATGGGGCTCAATCCCAGGACTCCGGGACCATGACCTGAGCCACCCAGGCATCCCATAAAAGAAATTTTAAAAATACTTTAGGGGGTGCCTGGGTGGCTCAGCTGGTTAAGCGTCTGCCTTCGGCTCAAGTCATGATCCCAGGGTCCTGGGATTGAGCCCCGCATCTGGCTCCTTGCTTGGCAGGGAGTCTGCTTCTTCCTCTCCCTCTACTGTTCCACCTGCTTCTGCTCTCTCGCTCTCTCTGTCAAATAAATAAACAAAATCTATAAAAAAAAAAACATAACAAAACAAAACAAAAACCATCCCATCAAAGAAATGCTAGATGGCTTCACTGATGGATGCTACCAAATATTTAAAGAATTAACACTAATCCTTCACAAACTCTTCCAAAAAGTGTTAAGAGGAGGGACACTCCCTAACTTATTCTATGAGACCAGCATTACTCTAATACCAAAGCCAGATAAAGACATCAAAAAGAAAACTACACACTTATATTTCTTATGAATATAGATGTAAAAATACTCAACAAAATACTAACAAACCAAATCTAACAATGTAGTAAAATGATTATACACCATGACCAAACTGATTTATCCGAGGAATGCAAGAGTCAACATTTAAAAAAAAAAAATGTACCATGTCACATGACTAAAACAAAGAGGGGAAAAACCCACATGGTCATCTCAATTCAGGGAACACTAACCAACTCATTATATGAGGTACTATTATTCTCATACCAAAACCAAACAAAGACATCACCAGAAAATAACAGACCAGTATCTCTTGTGAATACACATGCAAAAATCCTAAACAAAGTACTAGCAAACAGAATCCAGCAACATATAAAAAGGATTATACACTATGACCAAGTGGGATTTATCCCACAAATGTAAGGTTGGTTTATACCTCAAAATTAATTCATGTAATATACCACATAAATACAATAAGGATTTAAAAACCACATGATCATTTCAATAGATGCAGAACAAGCATGTGAAATACTGAACACTCTTTCATAATAAAAACATTGAACTAGGAATAGAAGGGAACTTCTTCAACCTGATAAATGACGCTATGGAATTCCCCTAGCAGCGCAGGAGAGTGCCAGTGTCCCACCTCACCAATACATGGTATGGTCAGTCTTTTTAATTTTAGACATTCCAATAGCATGATTCAATGCTGAAGTTTTAGTTTACATTTCTCTAATGACTAATGTCCTTACCCATCTTTTCATGTGATTATTTGCCCTGTGTGTACCTTCTTTTGTGAAGTATCTATTTAAATCACTTACCCATTTTTTAATTGGATTGTTTGCTTTCTTATCTGGTCTTAAAGATTTCTTTTATACAATTTGGACACAACTTTTTTTTTTTTTAAAGATTTTATTTTATTTATTTGAGAGAGAGAGAATGAGAGACAGAGAGCATGAGAGGGAGGAGGGTCAGAGGGAGAAGCAGACTCCCTGCCAAGCAGGGAGCCCAATGTGGGACTCAATCCTGGGACTCCAGGATCATGACCTGAGCCGAAAGCGGTCGCTTAACCAACTGAGCCACCCAGGAGCCCTGGACACAACATTTTTTAATGAGATACGTGATTTTCAGACATTTTCTGTCCATGACTTCTCATTCCCTTAATAGTATCTTTGAATACCACGTGTTCTCAATGTTGAGCTCCAACTTATCATTTTTTTCTTTTATGTATTATGCTTTTGGAATAGTATATAAGAAATCTTTGCCTAACCAAAGTCACAAAGATTTTTTCCAATGGTTTCTAAGAGTTTATAGTTTTGCATTTTATATTTAGGTTTATGATCCACTTTGGGTTACTATTTAAATATGGTGCATAGATCAAAGTTCATTATTTTGCATACGGATATCCGACTGTTTCACCATTATTTAAAAAGTTTATCCTTTTCTAATGAACTGCCTTTGTACCTCTGTCAAAAATTAATTGACCATATGTGTGAATCTATTTACAGACTCTCTTATTCAGTTTCACTGATCTATTTGTTTATCTTGATGCTAATACCGCATTGGCTTGGTTACTATAGCTTTATAAATAAACCTTAAAATAGGTAGTGTAAGTCCTCCAGCTCTGTTCATCTTTTCCCAAGTCAGTTTGAGTCTTCTAGGTCCTATACATTTCCATATGAACTTTTGAATCAGCTTGTCAATTTCTACAAAAAACCTTCTGCTGGGATTCTGACTGAGACTGTCCAAATCTAAAGACCAATTTGGAGAAATTATCTTCTGTGATAGTTTGTATCTTTCAAGGAATTTGTCCATTTCTTCTAAGTTGTCAAATGTATTGGCATGAAATTATTTGTAATATTCTTTTAATATCAACAGAATCTGCAGTGATGTTACCTCTCTCATTCTGATACAGTATCAAGAATTGGTAATTCCTGGGGTGCCTGGGTGGCTCAGTCGCTAAGCGTCTGCCTTCAGCTCAGGTCATGATCCCAGGGTCCTGGGATCGAGCCCCACATCGGGGTCCCTGCTCAGCAGGGAATCTGCTTCTCCCTCTCCCACTCCCCCTGTTTGTGTTCCCTCTCTCGCTGTCTGTCAAATAAAGAAGTAAAAATCTTAAAGAAAAAAAAAGGAATTAGTAATTCCTGATAATTGGCATCTTCTCCCTTTCTTTCTCTTAGAGGTTTATCAATTTTACAGATCTCAAAGAACCAGGTTTTCATTCCACTGACTTTCTGTTTTTCTATTTTCTATTTCATTGATTTCCACTCCAACCTTTATCATCTCCTTTATCTATCAGCTCCTTTCTTTGGCTCTGTTGGGTTTCATTTGCTCTTCTTTTCCTAGTTTCTTAAATTAGAAGCTGAGGTCACTGATTTGAAACCATTCTTTCCCAGTAAAGATGTTTAGTGCTATAAATCTCTAATTATTACTTTAGCTGTATCCCACAAATTCTAATGTGTTTTCATTTTATTCAGTTCAAAAACACTTTCTAACTTCTCTTTTGGTTTCTTCTTTCACCCATGGATTATTTAGATGTGTGTTATTCAGGGCCCAACTATTTGGGTATTCTCCAGTTTTCTATTACTGACTCCTAATCTAATTCCACTGTGATCGAAGAACCATACTATATGCCAGCCCCTGTGAAAAATGCGTAACATGCTTCTCACTTAATCATCAGGAATAAAAGTAAATCAGGGAAAGATGAGGCTGAAAAAGTCTCCCACTGAGAAAAAAAATAAGAACAACATCGTAAGCCAACAGGCCAGGTAAAAGATAACTGGGAAGTAACAAAAATTAATCATAATACTAAAATATTTACAGATGAATTGATGTCTGGGATTTGCTTCAAAATAATGCAGGGTGAGGGAGAGTGGATAGGGGAGCAGATCGAATGGCACTGGCTGGGGGTTGAACTGAAGCAAGATTATGGCTTCATAATGGTTCATTGCATTATTCTACTTTTTATTTTCCAATAAAAGGGTTTTTAAAATTTTAATATTAGCACTTAGTGAAACCTAGGTAAAAAACAGTAATAGCTTAAACACTATTCAAGAGAAAGGCCTGCTAGTAGTGCCTTCTATGTGTGTGTAGACAGTCTGCTTGTAAATGAGATGACAAGTGTATATATAGGATAAGTATGAGTCACTGGAGTTGGCCAAAGAAAACAGCGTGGGTTTCAACAAAGTGAGGAGGTGACACAATTGCCCAGCAAAAGAGAACAGAATAACACTGTGAATACATATATTCTATTTGTGTCACAAAAGTCTCTCAATATATTTCAAAACTTCCTTCTAAGTTAATTTCATCTCTTTTCAAAGATAGTGCCTAGCATTTTTCCCCAAGAGGAAGTATCTCCCTAATAACCCATACTATTTTCAAAAATTGGCTGTTCTGATAACTATACCACATACCCTGCAGTCAGGAAAACAAAGCTTCCTTTTAATCTATGATTTCTACTTTCATTACCAAATGACCAGAGTTTTATGAAAAGAAATTATTATGTTGGAAAATTAAGGAAATGTACTAATTACTCTTACCATATCACAGCAAGAACTTCATGTGACAAAAAAACTTATCAGGTGCCTACCACATGCTTGGTGTTAGGGATACAGCAGTGAACAGATAGGCAAGGCCTCTAATGTCCTGGGCATCTAAATACCCACCCCCTACCCAAGTACAGGAGTAAGAAAATTGAGGTTCAGAGAACTTAAATGATTTTTTCCGTGACTGCACACTTCAGCGGTAGGACTTGGGCAAAACATTCCGGACTCTCAGGGCAAGGTGGATTTACATTATAATTTGAAATAGTTTCACTTCATACTGCATCCACAGGTCCACAAAAATACAGCACTTCATTTCTAGGAAGTGTATCCTGAAGAAAATAATAATGTTAAAGCACAATCACTCCTAACTTCCATAGGTGAATAAAAAATTCAATATCCGGGCGCCTGGGTGGCTCAGGTCGTGATCCCAGGGTCCTGGGATCGAGCCCCACATCGGGCTCCCTGCTCCACGGGAAGCCTGCTTCCTCTCCCACTCCCCCTGCTTGTGTTCCCTCTCTCGCTGTGTCTCTTTCTTTCAAATAAATAAATAAAATCTTTTAAAAAAAAATTCAATATCATTGTTACGAAAGCTGAAACTTTACATTTAAAAGGCACTTTTTTTAAGTTTATTTATTTGTAAATAATCTCTGCACCCAGCGGAGGACTCGAACTCATGACACCGAGAGGGAGAGTCGCATGCTCTTCCCACTGAGCCAGCCAGGCGCCCCTAAAAGGCACTTATTCTTTTTTTTTTTTTTAGTTTTTTTTTTAGTTTTTTTATTTATTCATTTGAGAGAGAGACAGAGACAGACAGAGCACAGCAGGGGGAGAGGCAGGGGAAAGGGAGAAGCAGACTCCCCGCTGAGCCGAGAGCCCGATGTGGAGCTCGATTCCAGAACCTGGATATCTCGACCTGAGCCAAAGGCAGACAGACGTACAACCATCTGAACCACCCAGGCGCCCCAAAGGCACGTATTCTTGATGAGAATGCCTAACCTCATCTAATGGATCACAACAGTGCCCAGCTAATATTCTATTATTAGACCAGCAGGTATTCAGTCTGGAATATTCATTACCTAGTACTATTTTTAAAGGGTGGAGATCCTTTTTAAAATAAACGGGAAAGTTAATGCAAAATTAATGAAACGTTCGTAAATAAGTAAAAGCTTCCCGGACTCCAGAAGGCGCGCCGGGGGAGCGCTAGGTCACATTAGCGCGCCCCTGAGCATCAGCTCCTCCCCGCTAGCCTACGCTCCCTTCTCGCCCACTCCGGCCGCGCGGGGGGATAATGGTGCCGCCGACTCCCGCTCAATTTCAATTCTCCCACGCCCGTCGCAGCCCTGCGCGCCAGGGTTTCCACCTGCGGGCGCCTCCTAATCTCAGTCACGCCGGCTGCTGGCAGTTAACCTTCGCCCCAGCACAGCCGCCCTCAGCCCCGCCGGGAGCGCGGGAGGCCCAAGGCGCAGCCGCCCTCAGCCCCGCCGGGAGCGCGGGAGGCCCAAGGCGCGTCCCCAAGTCCTACCGCTGTGACCCCGGGGTCAGCGGAGCGGCGGCGGCGGCCACACCCACAGGCTGCGCGGTGACAGCTCCCGGGGCTGAGGCGGGCCGTGCCTACAGGTGCAGCCGCCCGTTCCGCCCCTCCCCGCCCGGGCCCGGCCCAGGTCTCGGCCCGCCGCCCCGGAGCGCCCCCGCCCGCCTCCGCGCGCACCACCTGTCGGTACGCCCGGCGCGCGGCCGGTGGCGGACGCCCCGCCCGGCTCCTGATGAGCAGCCAGCGGCGGCAGCGCGAGGCCCCCGGGGGATGAAAGCTTTACCGGAGAGTGGGGCCCACGCAGGCGGTGTCGGTGCTCTCAATCTCCTGCAATATCCGTTCATGCTCCGGGACCGTGCCCAGACCATCGCCATTCTCCGCCATCTTGGCTGGAAGCTGAGGAGCCAGTGAGGCGCGGCGCCGCGCGGACAGCGGGGGCGAGCACCCTGAGGCGCGCGCGCAAGGGGGCGGGGCGGGGGGCGGGGCGAGCGCGGAGACAGCGCGGGGGCGCGCGGAGGGTGCGGGAGGCAGCATGCGGGCACGCGACCGGACCCAGGTCTCAGCTCCAGCACCTGTCAGAGCGCAGGGTGCTGCCGGCCCGAGGCGAGGAGTGAAGACGCATCGCCTTCCGCTCTCCCCCTCTACTTGCCCCTAATTGCTATCTAGTGACTGGCCTAGTGACTGGCCTGGCTTTACCGTGTATCCTTCTTGTATTCTGTGTGCCAGATTCTCTGCTAACGCGCTCAAGATACCTTACTAATGAGGCAGGTCGACAATGAAATAATCACCTTCGATCTGTAGTAAAAGCTACAGGAACATTTAACAAGGAGGCCTAATGTACACTGGGAGGTAGAGAGTCAGAGAAAAGAAAATGTCCACTCCAGAAAATCAAAATTGTGTGTGGGAGTAAGATTTATTTTAGGAATGTACCAAGAAGATCCCAGCTGACGACCATGACTACGGCTCGGGTGCATTCATGTCTCTGCCTGCAGGAAGTTCACAGTGGCCAGTCACCTTGGAAATAAGTCATAAGCACGAGGAAAATTAAATGACGAAAAACTATGACACTTAATGGCAAAGATACGTGAGAGGTCCAGAGCAAGGTGTGATTTCATGCCTTAGTTCTCGAAATCCTTGAACCCAAGTGCCTTCCAGGGGCTGTAGCTGGGATGAGGAGGGGTGGAAGCTCTTGAGAGGAGCAGGCATCAGACAGATGGGAAAGAGGAGGGGTGGCTTCGGAAAAGTACAAGTGTAGGAGAGTCCTGTTTAATGACTTGTTGTGAGACATTGAGTAAACCAGTTTGTCATGAAGCAGTGACTGAGGAAGATAATCAGGGAGTGCAAACCTAAACCTGAGGGACAACTATTTTTCGGTCCCCATTAACCCAAGGTTTTGAACTCCCCTTTGAGTGAACCAAGCTCTTTGCTATCCAGCTGTGTAACTCACCCCCTTCAGTGAGCTTTTACTAGAAGCTTATCTCCATCCTCCTCCTCACAAAAATTCCTGGGAGGTGGTATTGCATGAGCTCTGGAGACAGGTATCGTCAATTTAATTCCCTGCTCCTTCACTTCAGAGCTGAGTGACACTGAGCAAGAACCTAGGATCTATTTCAGTTTCCCCATCTGTAAATGACCAAAATTGTAATGTCTAAACCTCATATCCCTATCTCATATTATATTAGTTTTCTATTGTGGCTGTAACAAATTACCACAAACTTAGTACCTTAAAACACTCAAGTTTATTATCTTACAGTTCTATAGGTTAGAAGTCCAACAAGGGTCTCACCGGGCTAAAATCAAGGTGTCAGCATGACTGTGTTCCTTTCCAGAGAATTCATTTCCTTACCTTTTCCAGCTTATAAAGGCTACCAGATTTCATGATTCATGGCCCCCTTCCTCAGTCTTCAAAGTCAGCGACACTGCATCTCTCTGACCAGTTTTCTGTAGTCACATCTCTCTCTGAGTTTGACCTAGGCCATCAAAGATTCTCTGCTCTTAATTACCCCTGTGATTAGTTTGAACCCAACCATATAATCCTGAATACTCTTCCATCTTAAGGTCTTAACCTTAATCACATCTGCAACATCCCTTTGTGATGTATGACATATTTACAGGTTTCAGGGATTAAGACGCGGACCTCTTTGGGGAGCCATTATTCTGCCTGCCACATATAGTAAAGGCCCAGTAAACATTACTAACATATATAAATGCTCTCCTTTCCATTAATCTGAAGTTTCTGTCCTCCCTGGAAAATTCAACTCAAATATATCTCCTTCAGAAAAATTCCCCTAGGGGCACCTGAGTGGGTCAGTCGTTAAGCCTGTGCCTTGGACTCAGGTCATGATCCCAGGGTCCTGGGATCGAGCCCTACATCGGGCTCCCTGCTGTGCAGGAAGTCTGCTTCTCCCTCTCCCACTCCCCCTGCTTGTGTTCCCTCTCTTGCTTGTCTTTCTCTGTCAAATAAATAAATAAAATCTTAAAAAGAAAAATTCCCCTATCTAATCACAACCTTCTCTGCTAACTCTAGATTCAGTTTAGCACATTTGTCCACTCCACTACCAACTGTTTTAATAGTGTGCAGTTGTTTTGATCAGTTCCTTTTCATACGTTTTTGAGTTTTGTTTTTGTACACTTGGCCCCCAGGGAATCAAAATGCAACTGACCTTAGTACATACTGGCTTGGAAGACTAAGGAAGCTCTGCTACATCCAACTGCCCTTTCCACCAAGACACCCCATCACAAGCCTGTTTGGTATAGAAGAATCCAGATCTCCTCTAGGAAATCCCACTTTCTCAAGCTGCAAGAATATGCAGAAACAAAAAACCTCTTTCCGAGGCCTCCAGCACTGTCACACTATGTTAAAGACCTTAAGTTCAGGGTTGACTTTTTTTTTTTATTTTGCAATTTTCTATAGTTCCCCATGGAGTTCTGCATGTGGCTGAGAGAAAGCTGAAGGGGTTTTGAAACCAGACAATGCTGAAGCTCTGAAGCCATGGGAAAGAATTCAAGATGAGTTAGAAAGGAGCATGCCAAACAGGTCTGAGCATAAGGTAGGAGTTTGATTAATCTGTGATTGGTAACAATTTGGAATTAAAACAATTATTAAATTGTAAAAAGTTAGTTTTTTCAAATTTGCTCTTTACATACTGACATCAAATGTAACATTTTACATGGTTGTACTCAGTTGCCTTAATAGAAATCTGTAGTAATAACAGACAAATGTGTACCTCAAATTCCATGATGCCCACTTTTATCAAGGGCTTCAATTCAAGAAACAATATTTATGGACTTTTGTTTTTACATGGTTGAATTTTATCCTTGAATCAAGCCAAACCCAGTACCTGGACCCCATTGTTTGGGACCTTCATGCCATGGTTTCTGTTGAGTAGTAAAAAACTGAATTTTTTTCTTAGCTGACTGCATCTACAAGGATTGAGGCACCTGGTGTTAGCACATCTGAATTGCAGTTTCGGCTCTTGAGAGAAGAAAAAAACCTTTTGAAAATCGAGCCCCAAAACATATGAAATGAGGACAAATTTTATATCTTCCTACAAAGAGAAGAGGAAGCCAGTTCTCTCTGCAGGAAATGGCAGACCATCTTAGCTCAGCCGATGTGCACGGCCAGAATTCATTATTCTGAAGAGTAAAGCAAGGTGAAGAGAGCAGGCCACCTTCTTATTTGGCGACTGTTTCCTGATGGAACATTCCTTTCCTGAGCATTCATTACCCAAGACCTTCTCCTCTTCTCTTCACCAATCCTGACATCATCTACCCAAACCCAGCCCCTAGTCTGGGAAGCCAGCCCTGCTTTGGCAGTCCTCACTCCAGGCCTGTTTCAACACCTGCCCATAGAGATTACTTCAATAGAAGCAGCAGTATCTCCCCCTCAATTCAAGTCAAGACAGAAGGAAGTCCATATACTTCTCCTTCTGAAACAGCCTTTGCTGGTTCCCTTTGTGACTGCTGACAGTTCCGTTAGCACCTGAAGTTTTTTGCTAAGAATTTAAAGCTAAGTGTTCTAAATAACTATATCAATTTTAACTTCAGGCATAGATATAACAAATACATAAATGCGCAAAAGAAGCCTACTCTAATTCTATTCTAAGTGATACATTTCTAAAATATAAAGAATTTCAGCTATAGGCCAAAATAAAAACCACAATAGCTATATATTGAACACTACTTGCTAAGTCCTTTATATCATCTAATTTAATCTTTACTAACTTAATCAGTAATTTAACTGGGAATTTAATTACTACTAATTTTACTGAAGTCTAATTTAAACCTATGGGGGTACTTTCACTATCTCCAGCTTAATATGAGGAAACAGACTTAACAGAAATTAAGTCATTTGTCGGGCGCCTGGGTGGGCTCCATCCGTTAACCATCTGCCTTTGGCTTAGGTCATGATCCCAGGATCCTGGGATCGAGTCCCACGTCAGTCTGCCTGTTCAGTGGGGAGTCTGCTTCTCCCTCTGCCCCTACGCCCCGTCCCCCCGCTTGTGCATGCTCTCTCTCTCTTTCTCAAAAATAAATAAATAAATCTTTAAAAAAGAAAAAGAAATTAAGTCATTTGTCCAAGGCCACAGAGCTAGTGAGTTGAAGAAGATGGAGCTATTAACCAGTTCTTGTTTCTCCCATTAATAAAAAAAGCCAGCCAAGAAGCATGTTCCAATGTTGTTTTACCCATGAGATAGATGATTTAACCAGTCTGGTCTAAGGAGGTTGGAGGGTTGTGGGGCACACACAGGCAGATTGCACATGCATATTGGGTTATTTTTCGGTCAGTAGATTTTGACTTCCAGAGATCCACTCAAAATCTCACTTCAGGACTCCTGGGAGGAGAAATGTAAACCAGGAAGACTGGCAGGACAAGAGATGCATTCTGTGTCCAGTAGGAAACTAACCATCAAAGTAAGGATTTAACCTGTAAATACATTCTTTGTCACTAATGACTTCTACTTTGAGCCACTTGTCTGCAGACTCATAACCAACCTTGGCAAAGTTCGTCCCTCAGAAGGAGTCCGTAGAAAGCAGCGGCCCTGGTCTGGCATTTAGCTGCTTGGGTTCAAATTCCAGCTCATCTTTTACTAGATGTTGGGCCTCCAGAGAGCTAGTTAGCTTGTCTAAACCTCAGTTTCTTCAAGTGTGAATTAGAGACAATAACAGCTCCTAGCTCACCAAGTTGTGTGGGGATTAAAGGAGATAGTATTTGCATAATGTCTAGCCCAGAGCTCAATCAACATTAGCATTAGAGACCAGGACTATCAGACATTTATTTTTTAAACAGGAAGCCCTGAATTTAGCTTCCTCTTTGATAAAATACAAATAAAAACCAGACACAAAAATGTTCTTTTTCCTAATCATTAACCAAGTATCCTGGTTTTGTATCAGGATTTTCTGAACTTGAACTTCATTTTTCTGAATGCTCGATAGGTGGAAACTGCCTGAAATTTGTTTTCTGTTGTAGAGGAGGAAAGAGGACCATGTCCTTGAGGTTAGACTCTTGGTTCCAGATCCACTTAAGTGATCCCTCCAGATCTCAGAGAAGTCAAGTGCCTCTTTGTTGCCTTTGGAGGCAGTGCTCCTCCTCTGAGGCACATATTGTGGTGGTAAACAGATCGCTGCGTCTCTCTCCACTTCCTGGCACAGGAACAATGTCTGTTTTGTTGGCTGTCCAGCCCAGTTAATAGTTGTTAAGTGAATGATCCACCTGCAGATACTTCTGATGTTAAGCTTGAATGCGGTGAAACCATGTTTCATAAGGTAGGGGACATCTCTAAAGAATGACGCCCCTCCCCACTCCTGGGAACCCTAGAGCTGACTTCCTGATCTTCATCGTCTCAAGACTTGGCTAACATCTTTCAGATGCTTCCTACGGAGTTTAAAAGCCCTACTTATATAACTGTAGAACTGTATCAAAATGTAAAGGAGAGGCTTTAATAACTAACCCTTCCACCAGTGGTGCCTTTTAGCCCCTCACTCTTTGGGGTAGTCCTTTAACTTCTGCCTTGTTGGTGCAGTGACCTCAAGTGGCCACACTCTGTAAGTGCAAGAGGATATGAACCAAGCCCAGCCAGGCCACAAGAGGATTCCTGCCGCAAAAACCATGTCCAGGAGTGTGTAGTTCCATAAAGATCTGGACCCCGTGGTGGAGAACAATAGAAGGAAATTTGAAATTGGAGCCAAATAAAGTCAGTTTTTCTGAAATATGAGCCAGTCCTCAGAGAAGTTCAAAAGTAATTAGCCCTAGGTTCTGTTCATTCAACGACCATTTTTACTGAATGCTTGCTGTGTGCCAGGCTGTGTGCTAAGCTCTTAGACAGGGCTGGTTCATCAGTATGTGACCTATGTGCTTGCTCTTGGCTTAGTGCTCTGCCATCTCCACCTTGTAATTCTTAATAATCTCTGAACAAAGGGGCCTGCATTTTCATTTTGCCTTGGGTCTGGCAAATTATATCACTAGTCCTACCCTCAGAACAATGTCTTGAAAGCTCCATTGGCTTACCCATCCCAAAGCTAAACATTTTCAAGTCCATTGAGCAACTGAAGAGCAATATTATTCTCTGAGTTCCATTCTAGCTTTTCCTTCCTCTTCCCTCCCACCCCCAGCTTATAACATCAACTATTCTCTTTCTTCTCCTCATTGTTGGTTTTCCTGTTCATCCTGTTCAATGCACTCTCTATTCCTCACTCCTGTCTCACTTAGCTTCCTTTAATTCCTTTTGCCCTTTCTCCCTCTCCTCTCACTTGTCCTATTTTTCTTCTCTCAGCAAAAGGGTTTAGGAATGTAATGTAATGAAATAATAGTAATAGCTGACATTTACGTCCTGGCCACTCTCTGCAAAACAGCATCCCTGGACCTCCCTCGCCCTGTTTTGTTCTTCATCATAGCACTTAATACCACTTTTTTTTTTTAATATAAAACCTTATTGACCACTGTTTACCAGTATTTACAATAAACAATATGCAGCCGGATAACATTGTGACCGGCAAGTTACTGTTTTCCCTGGTTTATGCTGAAACAGTAACTCAAATAGTGAGAAGATTGAGCCCACATGTAAGGAATGAGTTGGGGTAAAGAAAAAACAAGCAGGTCAAGAATTTGGATTTAAGTTTGTTCACCCATTTATTCCTGCAGGTCCTAAATTGCCAACATCTCTAACCATCTGATTATGATTAAGTTTCCATGAACAAAGTCTTAGACATTCCATGAATCATGACCTTTTAGTCAATACAGCACAGGGATTTCAAATTCTTGAAAAGGAATGGTTCTGAGCACCTGGGGGGCTCAGTCAGTTAAGCATCCAACTCTTCATTTTGGCTCAGGTCATGATTTCAGGGTCATGGGATCGAAACCCACGTTGGGCTCCTCACTCAGCAGGGAGTTGGCTTCTCCCTCTGCCCCTCCCCCTGCTCATGCTCTCTCTCTCTCTCTCTCAAATAAGTAAATTTTTAAAAAAATTTAAAAAGGAATGGTTCACTAGAAGGAACCTTTAAATGTCTATTTAACTAGGTTTTGTTACCCAACTAAAACATGTCTAGTTTTCTCATTTGGGTGGGGAAGTTGTTGGCAGTAGTAATATTTTCCTTTCAGGGATCTTGCAAATGAACTTGCATTTATATGACTGTAGATATGGATATGGCTGCTTTTAAATTGTCCAATTTAAATTATTTACATTATATTTAAATTGTCCAATTAATTACAAAATTTGAAAGGTTAAGGCTTCAGGAAAAATCTATCTTTAAGTGATTTATTTCTTAGACTGCTGAAAATGATGGCATCCATGCCACAGGCTTATCCATGGTTATAAAATGCTGTTTTTGTTTTGGTGACTGTTAAAAAAGAAAAGAAAACCATTTACATACGTATTTTAAGTATACACACACACAAACCAAATAAACAAAAAACCCAGAATGGTCCTCAAGCATATAGGATTTATACACAAATTCTGATTGAGTAACAAATATGAAGATTTCCCCCAACATTTATTCATTTTTTAAAATTTAATTTATTTACCTGAGAGAGAGAGAGCACAAGCAGGAGGAAGGACAGAGGGAGAGAGAGAAGCAGACTCCCTGCTGAGCGCAGAGCCTGCCATGACGCTAGATCCCAGGACCCCTGAGATCCTGACCTGAGCCAAAGGCAGATGCTTAACCAACTGAGCCACCCAGGCGCCCCTCCCCCGACATTTAGAAAAGGTGTTCTCTAAAGCAGGGGAATAATTTACTGTGATTTCAAATATTCTTTTCTGATAAAGGAAGCAACTACAGAAAGCTTTTATTTGTTCAAAGTAACCGGTGCTACAGATGCAAAAATCCCCAATTCCCCCAATACTACTTCAAAACAAACATATCAAAGTTGATTTTCATTAGAATGTTATTTCTTCACACTGATAAATCAAAAAAACCAAAACCCAGATTTTATTTATATATCTATAAATATGTAAAGCAACACAAGCAATTATTGAGCTTCATCTTCTGGACAAGAATGCCTAGTTTCTCTTCATAAAAAGCAATTATAGGGGCACCTGGGTGGCTCAGTCAGTTAAGCATCCGAGTGTTGATTTTGGCTCAGGCCATGATCTCAGGGTCATAGAATTGAGCCCCACATCAGGCTCCACACTCAGCAGGGAGACTGCTTTTCTCCCTCTCCCTCTGCCCCTCGGCGCTCTCGCTCTCTCTCAAATAAATAAATAAATTTTTTTAAAAAGCAATTACAGTGGGGGCACCTGGGTTAAGCACCTGACTCGATCTCAGCTCAGGTTTTGATCTCAGGGTCATGAGTTCAAGCCCCATGTTGGGCTATACCCTGTGTATGGAGCCTACTTAAAAAAAAAAATTTTTTTTAAAGCAATTACAATTTAAGGACCCTTCCTATTTGCCTCTTTTGCCAGCACCAAGTCTGCCTCATCTGAATCTTTCCATTTCATGAGAGACTTGAATTCTCCGCTGCTGTCTGTGGTACCAATTATTTGTTCAGGACCAAGACCTCTGGCAAAGCCTCTTGGTTCATCAGCAACATCTCTTTTCTTCTTTGATGAGCTATAATCAGATTCACTGTCAGATAAAGATTGTCTTTTGGTACCATCTTTTTCTTTACCAGCTTTCGAGAATTAAGAAATGCTTCAATTAACTCTGGACCATCTGAATTTTCTTCAGGTTCCCAAGTATCATCAGCATCTGTGAGTTCCCTTCTACTTCAGGAAATACTCCACCTTCCCCTTCACTACCCAGTGGTCCAGTACTTTTTCCACCACAGATTCCTCAGGCTCTGCCTCTTCTAGTTTTTTATTCTTTCCATTCTCTTTCTTTCCCTTTTTTTTTTCCAGAGAGGGAGGGGGAGGGGCAGAGGGAGGGAGAGAGAGAGAGAATCTTAAGCAGATTCCATGCCCAGCGTGGACCCCGAATCGGGGTTCGATCTCATGACCCTGAGGTCATGATCTGAGTCGAAATCAAGAGTCAGATGGTTAACTGACTAAGCCACCCAGGCGCTCCTTCTTTACCATTCTTTGCAATCTAGTTTAATTGGAGGCCATTTTTTTATTGCAGACTTGAAGAGCTACTTGAAGAGCAGCCCCTGAGTGGCTCCGGGTCTGCGGTGTCCCAGGCCCTGAATGCTTCAAGCTCCAGCCACACCTGAGGGGGGGCAGGGGGTGCTGGGGAACTGCCACAATACCACTTTTTTATTTGTTTATTTCTAGCTCCCTTTACTAAAATACAAGCTCCCTCTGAGCAGGGACTGTCCAGGTCTTCATCTTGCTCTATCAACAGCAAAACCATTGACCATCCTAGACTACTGCCTGCCACACCGTAGGCGCTGCATAAACATTTATTTACTGAATGAATGAACAAATGAGTGAATGAGCATTTACTACGTATGAGGCATTACATTAAATACATTTCATGCCTAATTCATGTAATCCCTTCAATAGATCTATTAGTAATGATAGATGCAAAATTTGAACCTACATCCTCTGGCTCCAGAGTCCATTCATTTAACCAGTAAAGAAACAAAACCATCTCCCTGGTTAAAATACTTGGTTCCCAGATATAAAAATGTTTTTTAGCTTTTCTCTTGTGTTGCACTGAAGATCAAACAGTGAATGCTATCACTGAAATGTTCAGAAGTTTGCCAACTACACAGCCCACTCTCACTGGGGACTCAGGCTTTCCCAAGGTGCTGTGGACAGGTGGGCCTCAGTCATGGTTAGGCCCACATTTATTCCTGGACAGTTTCTCTGGACTCCATATATATCCACACTACACCACTCTCATCTGAGATTAAATGAGGTAATGATATTACATTAGTATAAAATATAAGCATTAGTAAATATGGTTTTAAGAAAGGGATACCTCTCTCCCCTGAATATTGTACAACCAAAATAAAATTCACATTACTCAATATTTCCCACTTAATCAGTATTTCAAGATGTTGTGAGTGCTTGTTTATTTCAACACTCTGTATATTTATTAAATTATACTGGAATAGGGGCACCTGGGTGGCTCAGTTGGTTAAGCGACTGCCTTCGGCTCAGGTCATGATCCTGGAGTCCCGGGATCAAGTCCCATATCGGGCTCCTTGCTCAGCAGGGGGTCTGCTTCTCCCTCTGACCCTCCCCCCTCTCATGTGCTCTCTCTATCTCATTCTCTCTCTCAAATAAATAAATAAAATAAAATAAAATAAAAATTATACTGGAATATATATCCCAGATGTAAATTAGACATAATAATAATAGCTAACATTTATTGAGCATTTACAATGTGCTAGGTAGGCATTGTGCTAAGCACTTTGTATTTATTAACCATTTGAGATGGGTTGTATTATAATCTCCATTTTTGGGGCGCCTAGGTGGCTCAATTAAGTGTCTGCCTTCAGCTCAGGTCATGATCTCAGTGTCCTGGGATCATGCCCCCCACTCAGGCTCAGCTCTGCACTTAGCTTGGGAGTCTGCTTCTCCCTTTCCCTGTCCATCTGCCCCTCCCCTTTCTCATGCTCACGCAGTCTCTCTCTCTCTCTCTCTCAGATAAATGGATAAAATCTTTAAAAAAAAAAGTTCTTCATCCCTACTTTATAGTTTCAGAAACTAAAGCCAAAATCAAACAACTGGACCTTTGATGTTAATCAGTGTACTTAATGGGATAAGATTTAATAGAAAGCTTACATTTCTGAAGGTATATACAGCAAGAGCATTGTAAAATGTCTACAGGTGCTAACTAGTTATATTTATTAGCATGGCATCCCAAGATGTTATTGTATACACAGTTAATTAGTTGGATTTTTTTTTTAATGTTTTCTGTCCTTTCCTAAAAGCATGTTATCTTCATTCCTAAAAACATTAAAGTCAGAGAAATAACAATATCCTGTTTGCTCTGAAACTGGTAAAACTTCATGGTCAGCTTTTGGAAAAGAGCCCGAGAGAGTCTGAATACAACTGTAAAACAATTATGTTATCATAAAACAATTACAAAAATGTCTTCTGGTACGTCATCGTGTACAATTCCCTTTTCCTCCTATTTTTCCCAGCCCTCTGTAAGGCCTTCTCTGGACACGTCCCCTTTCTCTACTTCCCACTAACTTTGCAGTGCCCTCAATCCGCCCTTCTCCTCCCTCGGGTCAGCTAGAGCCATAAGACACACTGGGACTTGTGAACCCAAAAGCCTTCAGACATGCTGTGACTTCAGGACCTGTTCTAAGAGCCTAACAACAGACCTGCAGGACCCCAAGAGGCATCAGGAGCCCAGGCAACATGCAGGTTGGAGCCAGGACCCGCGGGGTAGGGCAGGTCTAATGGGCAGCTCCCTGGCCGCAGGAAGCTCTAGCGTGAACATGGCAAATGTTATGAACACTCCTGCAGCCCTCTCCGACGTCCGCGGCTGCCGTCACTAATCTATCAGAATCACCTCAATGTGGGATTCAGGCAACCACTACCAGTGCGTTGGGATTGATGTGCTGCGTGAGACCTGGCGCCCATCCTTCTTAAAGGAAGGTGGAAAGGCTGAATAAGGCCAGTGCTAGCACTTTCCTTTACTGGGGCTCCAAAGACCCTTAAGCCTACCAGGGACAAGCATGCCCCCAGATGCAGGAGCTGCAAGGAGCTGGACATATATCTAAGCCACATGGGGGGACTGGAATGAAAGTCAGAAAATTGAAAGATAGGGGCGCCTGGGTGGCTCAGTCGGTTGGGCGTCTGCCTTCGGCTCAGGTCATGATCCCAGGATCCTGGGATCGAGCCCCGCATCGGGCTCCCTACGCAGCAGGAAGCCTGCTTCTCCCTCTCCCACTCCCCCTACTTGTGCTCTCCCTTGCTCGCTGTGTCTCTCTCTGTCAAATAAATAAATAAAATCTTTTAAAAAATTTTTTTTAAAAAAAGAAAATTGAAAAAGACTGAGAAAATCCCGTGGAAATTAGCATACGGTGGTAACATGGTAAGAGCAGTTATGCCCAGGGCAAAAGGGTAAGGGCCCCAAAACTAATTCCAGCTGCCACCTGCTGGTGAGTTTCAGCCTACCAGCCATCTGACCGCCCAAAGCAAAGCCATGCTAGGACGACAGAGGCACTAGCAGTAGACCTTTCTCGTCGTTTCTCCCTTTTCTCTTAAACTCACTCACCATCTGCACGGCTAATATCAAATTCTGCTTTTCTACCCTGGAATTTTATTCCCAACTCCACTGTTAGAACTGCCTGCAATGTCTTTAATGGCTATTTCATTGGCAACACAAATCATGGAAAAATATAGTATCTCAGCTCTCCCCTAAAACTCTCTCTCCTTTAAACTTAATACTACAGGCAGCAGGGGGCGCCTGGGTGGCTCAGTCGTTGGGTGTCTGCCTTCAGCTCAGGTCATGATCCCAGGGTCCTGGGATCGAGCCCTGCATCGGGCACCCCGCTCCGCAGGAAGCCTGCTTCTCCCTCTCCCACTCCCCCTGCTTGTGTTCCCTCTCTCCCTGTGTCTCTCTCTGTCAAATAAATAAATAAAATCTTAAAAAAAAAAAATACTACAGGCAGCAGTCCCGTTTCAAAGAATGAAAACAAACACAGGACCTCAGAATCATCTGATTCTTGTCCACCTTTTCACACACACACAAAAAAAGGAGGGCCAAAGGAGCAGACCCGAGGTCCCAGTGGGAGAGTCAGGCAGGAGACAGGCTGGACTATCTGGGAGAAGCTTGTTCTGGGAGCAGCCAAGTGGGAAATTGGGAAGAGGGGGGAATGCAGATAGGCAGGGCGAAAGAGACTATGGACCACTGACAGTACCCCACGGCATGACTCCTGGTCTCAGCAACCCCCCCAACTCCTCAGGGAGAGGAGACCCAGGCCCCCACATGATGTGTGGGGGTGAGCACTAGGAAGCTTGCACCCCGTGAAAGATGAGCTGCTGAGTCACTCTTAAATGACCAAAGCAGAAACCGTCTCTAAGTCCTGAGTCACTGAGCTCTGGGGAGATCACCTTGTTAGAGGAGCAAACACCACCTGGCTCTGATCTGAACCCTGACCTCGAACAGGGCACCTCAGACTCCCCACCTAGAAAACCAGGTGGGCAGGGGAAGGAAGCTAACAGAGTCGAAGATTTTATGACAGGAAATGTTTGTTGAAGCAATGCCTTTCTTCTGTGACAAGGAAAAGTGAACAGAACTCTCTCAATCCCCAGGTGCAGGGCTTTCCCTGAGAATGTTTCTCTCCTGTATTGCCAGCCCTGTCCTCTCAATGTCCTAACCCTTCCCTCACTGTCCACTCCAGGGCCTCCCAGCAGGGCCTGTGTAACCCAACTGGCCAATCCGCATCCAACCAAATCCACTAGCCGCCATGTCTGCCTTTAGAGCTTGTAGCTATTCAAATATTTCCACCACCTCCTCTGCTTCCCTCAAAGGATGACTTTCTCTCTCAACTGCCTCCTTTCTTTTGCTTCACAAGGTCACCATGATGAGTTCAGAAGCTCATACAAATCAGTTCAACGAATATTTATCTAGCTACTCTGTTGGCAGAATCTTCTGCAGAGGATACAAAGGTAAAAGGAAGATACATTCCTGCCCTCAGGAATCTTTCCACCTGAAAATGGTTATAAAATAACAACACACACACTTTAAGTCAGGATAAATGCCCTGGATTCTTTGGGACTTCAAAGGATGGGTATTCACATGTGGCTGGGGGATCATGAGAGGCTTCATAGAAGAAAGAACATTTGAACCATCCCCTGCAAGGCAGGTTGCAGGGCTAAGAGTGAATAATAATAATAATAATAATAATAATAATAATAATAATAAACCATGGACACAGGAGGAAGAAAATCTCAGGACACATTATCAAATAGTAAACAGTCTAGTTCAGCCAAAATGGAAGTCCTGTCTTGATTTTCCAATTCTCATATTTGACCACACGAGCTGATGTGTTTTGTAAGAACAGTAGAAAAGAACAGTTGACAAGGGAACATCAATGACATGCATACGTATGTGCAAAAAAGCATCAAATGCCAGTCTAAGAAGTCTTCATCTAATCAATGACTAAAGCAAAAGTTTAGGAAAACTAATTTTGGTTAATATTGTCCCAGATAAAGTTTTATTAAGAGCTCTGTGTCTACCCTCTAAATAACACTGGGGTGTTTTAGCGGGAGTCTTTGCAAAAGAATGCTCTCATCCCTTGTTCAATAACCCAGACATGAAGCTAACAGTGGATGCTGCAGGTCCACTCTGGTGGCGACAGGACAACACCTGGAGAAAATATCGATGTTGTCTCCCCTCTTGAGGGTGACACTCGGAGAGTGCTGTGAGGGCTGGATCTACACGGATTTCTTCTTTACGAAGACCAGGTACAAGACCCGGAATATTTGCCCTAAAAACAGAGGGTAGGAAAGCTCCAAGATCCAAAGCAGGAAGTCATATCCAATACCAAGCAACACTAGCTAGGAGGATAGGTCCATGGAGGGATGACGTGTGTAGGTGTTAACCACGGTTGTGAGACCAGGGGAGAGGTGGTGAGGGTCAGGGGTCGAAGGCCAAGAGCTCTGAAGCAGCAACAGCATCAGAAGCCACAGTAACTAACATATGTCTAGGTTCCCCTCACCCGTTTGTTCCCCTTTAGACTTCTGATCTAGCCACCGGACAAATGTACAAGTTCTAGAAAGTGCTGGTACAGCATAAAGTTTGTTCTATATGGAAAAAATTATTGAGTTTCCCATTAGTAAAAAAGCTCTGGTTTCTTCTACCTATTAAATATGATAGAAATTACCTTCCCCTCTTCATGGGATGTTCAGGAATGCTTGGATAAAATGAAAGTGTAAGGAAAAACTGTAATAGATTTGTAAATATTTTACAACTGCACCTACATATTGATAATCCAAGAATCAACCAATAAATATCAATGCCTTCCCATGCCCCCAACACTACCCTAGGCCCTTTGAAGAGATTCAAAATATATTTAAAGCAAAATCAAATTTAAATACTTGGGAGAAATTTACTCAGATTTAAACTGTAGCATATTTCAAAGCAACTTGGCCCTGGGCCCTGTCTGAGGACGAAGAGACAACACCCAACCCCCCCCAAAAAATCCTTTTATTTAATCAACAAATATTTATTGACTGTTGCTATCAAATTCAGTGATTGTCATTCCCACACTAATAGGTGTCAGTTACAGGCAGGCAGAAAGAATTACTTTTTAATGCTGCCCTTTTAACATAAAGATACATGTTCTTTCATTTTAATCCTGTTCTTAAAATGTGCAAATTAATCCTCCTATTACCAAAGAAGCTATTTTTAAATGTTACGTGGAAATAAAAAAAAAAATACACATCTGAGAGGTCACCATATACCCAAGTAGCAACAATGCAAATAAACATTTTGCTTTTTTTCCCCTAAAACTCACATCTACCCAAATAGAAGTTCGTTTCACTGATATGTCTCATTATTCTCAATGTTTTTCACTAAGCAGTATTTTAGAGAAAACCATTGAAATCTTATATAAATGAGATGGGATATCTATTTGGAGATTGCAAGAGGCCCTTTTTGATCTCTTGAGAGTCATTTCTATTTTTTAAACATTGTGGTGATGAATCAGGAAAAAAATATGCAAAAAAGAGTTGATTGTTTATTGTAATTTCTCTAAAGATAAGAAAAGAGGTAGAGATTAGGTACATACAGAATTGTAATTATTTTTCAAATTTTATTTTTTATTCTTTTATAGAGAAAAGCATAAAAAGAAGTGAATAAGACTGCCTTATCACCACTAAAGGAAGAACAAATATAAAGGAGCCCTACCTTAAAGTCGCTTCAATGGGCAGCTCGAAAGACTGAATCTCAGCCAAGACATTCTCATAATTTTGATCTGGGTCTCCTTCCAACATTGCTTCACATGCCCCTGATTTTCCAGCAGCAGACATCAGAATTTGAGTGCAAAACAGTTGTAATTTATAAAAGAAATGTGGTTTTTGTTATAATTATTTTAAGTGTTCTGTGTTCACCCAGAGTAGAAGCAAAAACTGAGCTCACGGGCTGACTTCATGCTATCAAAATCTTTGCTTCCAAGAATGTGGCACAGCTGTTGCTGTCCTGTCCCTACTTATAACATTTTACTTATTATTAACCTTGACACAGTTCAGAAAGTTCTTGCCTGATGTCTGCTATGTTTGTTTATTCGTTTCTCAGAGATAGTAACTGCAAACTCCGGTAGGAATTTGGGAACCATTACACTATACAACATTATTAAATACAACTGACTTGTCAGGGCACATATTTTAATATTACTTAAGCTAAATACATAATACAAGCCATGCTCCTAGTTATTCCTGCAATTATATCCTTGCCCACAAAATCCCAGCAGGTAGCTTGTCCAGGAAAAATGTAATGCCTTATAGGCTATGATTTTGAGGTCACTGGGCTAGTTCCTCGGCTCCCCATGTCCTTCACTTCTCCACCCTAGTCACTGCTGGGTGTTTGAGCCATTCCTTCTTCTGTCCCCTGCTCAAATACAAATGCTCCTGAAAGCACTTAGCTTTTAATCCTTGTTGGTCACTTAGGCCTCACTGTGCATGAGTTTGCCAGATCCTTCCTGCAGAAGAGGCTTTGATGGGGAGGGAGAAAACATGAAGATGTCGGGATGTTAAGGGGGCTGGTTGCCACTGAGAGGAAGAAAGAGTGCAGTAAGTAAGGGCCCAAACTAGCAAGGGAAAATGAGGCCCACAGGCAGCCCCAAGAAGACCTAAAAAAATTAAATGGGCACATGACTCCCATTACCACTTGCATTAGATCTTCCCCAAGTCCAAGTATAATCTCATGCTGTCTTGCCCCCTATAGAAAGTCGGTATTTAAAGGGATGGCTAGGGACATTTTTCCATATGAACCTACTTTTTAAAAATATTTTATTTATTTATTTGAGAAAAAAAGACAGAAGTAGCAAGAGAGAGCACAAGTGGGGAGGAGAAGGAGAAGCAGGCTCCCCACTGAGCAGGGAGCCCGACGAGGGGCTTGATCCCAGGACCCCGGGATCATGACCTGAGCCAAAAGCAGATGCTTAACCAACTGAGCCACCCAGGCACCCCCATATGAACCTAATTTTTACAAGATTTTATCAGATTTTTAAATTTTGCCCTGTAAAAAAATTGAAGTTATTTCTCCTAGATGTAGTAGTCATATAACTACAAGGCATATGTCATAAACTGTGCCAGTTTTTCACTTCTCCCTGCATCCATACCCTGGCCAGTACCTCAATGAGGGCACGGTGTCCCCCCTTGACCCACGACTTTGGGCTTAGTCTGTGACTTCTGCTGGCCAACTATATATGAGCTGGAGGGACAGTGTGTGAGCTCTGAGCCTAGGCTTTGTGAGGCCTCACTTATTTCTTTTTGACCTCGTACACCTCTGCCAGCACCTGGGAACACAGGCCCTGCCTAGCTTGCTGGTCCATGGGGGATGAGAGATACATGAAGCAGGGTCACCCCCCTGATTCACAAACTGCAAAGAGAGGCGTATATTCCCATGCAGCTGCCCCAGCTTGAAGTAAAGCTGCCCACCCAAGCCTGGGCTAAGTCAGCCAGGCCCCAGTGACCCACAGACACAGGAGCAATAATAAATGGTGGTTGTTTTCAGCCACTGAATGATGGCTCAGGCAGCAAGAGCAGATCAGTGCAGGATTCTTCACTCCAGCTCCACCGACAGCTTCAAATCTCAGCCCCACTGTTCGTCCACTGCAGGATGGAACAAGGCAACAGGAATACACCTAATACCCTTTCCCTCCAGAGGAAGTGATGATGCCCTCCTCCAGGACTCGACACAAAGCAGTGATCTTCTATCTTGTGTTAAAGTCACTTGTGTGAAAGGTTTTTTGTTTTTTTTTTTTAAGATTTTATTTATTTGACAGAGAGAGATACAGCAAGAGAGGGAACACAAGCAGCGGGAGTGGGAGAGGGAGAAGCAGGCTTCCCGCGGAGCAGGGAGCCCGATGCGGGGCTCGATCCCAGGACCCTGGGATCATCACCTGAGCCGAAGGCAGACGCTTAACGACTGAGCCACCCAGGCACCCCGTGTGAAAGGTTTTTAAATTTATACCAAATCATCAGATTAAGAACAGAATGTCTATTTGATTCATATTTGTATTCCACATAACACTTAACACATTGCTCTGTATACTGTAGGTGCTCAGGAATGTTTATTGAATGAATGACAGCAAAAGCTACAAGCTAAGAGTTACCTCTGCCTTGTTAGGAAATGTTGGTCCAAATTATGCAAAACTCTGACAATTCCATATTGAATTTATCAGAATCTGAAAATATATAAATAAAAGCACAATGGGAAATCACTCTGGGGGGTACCTGGGGGGCTCAGTCGGTTAAACGTCCTCTTGATTTCGGCTCAGGTCATGATCTCAGGGTTGTGAGATCGAGCCCTGAATCAGGCACCGTGCTGGGTATGGAGTCTGCTTAAGATTCTCTATCTCCCTCTCCTTCTGCCCCTTCCCTCTCTCTCTCCCTCTCTGAAAAAAAAAAAAAAAGAAAAGAAAGAAAGAAAGAAATCACTCTGGTCATAGGAGAATGTTGGTTATCACTATACTATGCTGTAGAGAACAATTCGTAGGTAATGACACTGTACCCATGAACACGTATCTGTGATGACCCATCCAGCCCTAAGCATCATGCAGTTAAAAAAAATTGATTCTTGGGGTGCCCAGGTGGCTCAGTCATTAAGCATCTGCCTTCGGCTCAGGTCATGATCCCAGGGTCCTGGGATCGAGCCCCGCATCGGGCTCCCTGCTCGGCGGGGAGCCTGCTTCTCCCTCTCCCCCTCCCCCTGCTTGTGTTCCCTCTCTTGCTGGTCTCTGTCAAATAAATAAATAAAATCTTTAAAAAAAAAATTGATTCTTCTCCCCACATACACCAAATTTTTATTTTTTAAATTTCCTTTTTTTTTTTAAGATTTTATTTATTTATTTGACAGAGAGAGAGAGAGCCCAAGCAGGGCGAGCAGCAGAGGGAGAGGGAGAAGCAGGCTCTCCGCTGAGCAGGGAGACTGACTGAGCCACTCAAGTGCCCCTGTTTTTTAAATTTTCAAACTTACAGAAAAGTTAAAGAACACAACAAACAGCTATACACCCTTCACCTGATTCACCAATTGTTAACATTTTGCCACATTTGCTTTCTCTTTCTCTGTTTATTCAAGGGGATTTTATAATGTAGGCAAATGCTTTTAATACATGTTGTGAGAGGGGGACGCCTGGGTGACTCCATCAGTTGAGTGTCTGCCTTCAGCTCAGGCCATGATCTCAGGATCCTGGGATGGAGCCCGGGGGCTCCCTGCTCAGCAGGATCCTGCTTCTCCCTTTGCCTGCCCCTCCCCTTGCTTGTGCTCTCTCTCTCTCTGTCAAATAAATAAATTTTTTAAAAATCTTTAAAAAAAATAATAGTATACACTGTGAGAAAACTATTCCTTTAAATAGAGTATTTTTAGAATAGTAATAGTATAGCAGCATACTACACCGTAGCATGATTAATAAATCACAATTGTTACTGCATGACCCCATTCCTACTATGCAGCGCCATTACCCTCTTCCTGTACAGCCAATTCCCCCCCAGATTCAAGGTCTTTCAACCTGTTGACCTGGCTGCCTCCCTCGGGCTCCTGGGCTCTCCCTACCCCTCCTCCACTCCCACCCCACTCTCTTCTGCTCCTCCCACTTCTGTTAAGTGAATTTTCCCTCTGCCTCTTACTTTCTTCTAAGCCGTGTAAGACACAGGCAACAACTTCCTGTTTCCACTGGCTAACCAGCATCTTCCTTTTATTCAAAACTTTCCTTGAGTGCCATTTCCTGCCGGAAGTCCACACAGATTGAATGAACAGGAGACCATCTCCTCCTGAAAGTAACAGTTAAGAAAAACAACCTCCCCTATCCCGTAGTGCTGACAACAGATTCACCAAATAAGGAAAAGAAAAGGAGGAAATGGAAATATTTTAAACAGATATATTCCAAGATGCCCATAAAAGAGACTGGTGTGTGTGACTGGAATGTTCCTGGTCCCCACCCTCAACCTCTCCTCCCAGCTGCAGCTCAAATTGTTTGGACTACTTCCTAGGATCAAGCCTGACCACTGACAGGAGCTGTTTAAGTGGCCCTGGGCCAGTGGTTCTTGTTCCTTCGCAGCCCCAAGGCAATGCCTGGAGACTTTTTTTTTTTTTTTTTTTTTTTTAGAGAGGGAGAGAGGTGACAGGGTTGGGGGATGGCAGAGGGAGAGGGAGAGAGAATCTTAAGCAGGCTCCAGGCCTCCTAGGGCAGAGCCCCACGCAGAGCTCAATCTCAGGACCCTGAGACCACAATCTGAGCCGAGATCAAGAGTCAGACGCTAACTGACTGAGCCATCCAGGTGCCCCTGGAGACATTTTTAATGCCAGGACTGGGGGTTGGTAGAGGCCAGAGATGCTGCTAATAGAGTACACAGCACAGTCCCCCACTAACAAGGACTTATTCATCCCCAAATGCCAATAGTGCTGAGGTTGGAAAATCCTGCCCTAAGCTGATCTTCAAGACACATCATCAGGTTATGTGTGTTGTTGATAAGGGCCCTATTATTTTTTTTTTTTAAGATTTTTATTTATTTGACAGAGACACAGAGAGAGAGGGAACACAAGCAGGGGGAGTGGGAGAGGGAAAAGCAGGCTTCGCAGAGCAGGGAGCCCGACGCGGGGCTCCACGCGGGGCTCGATCCCAGGACCCTGGGATCATGACCTGAGCGGAAGGCGGATGTTTAACGACTGAGCCACCCAGGCGCCCCAATAAGGGCCCTATTATTGAGGCCCCTGACTGGGCTTTTTTTCTTCCTCTGAAACTGAGTCTCTGTCTTATTAGTCTGCTAGGAACCCTAGTCCCTCTAGAACTAGAAACCAGCCTTTTAAAAAATCAAAAAGTCGGGGCGCCTGGGTGGCTCAGTCGTTAAGCGTCTGCCTTCGGCTCAGGTCATGATTCCAGGTCCTGGGATCGAGCCCCGCATCGGGCTCCCTGCTCAGCAGGAGGCCTGCTTCTCCCTCTCCCACTCCCACTGCTTGTATTCCCTCTCTAGCTGTGTCTCTCTCTGTCAAATAAATAAATAAAATCTTTAAAAAAAAAAAAAATCAAAAAGTCGGGGCGCCTGGGTGGCTCAGTCGGTTAAGCGGCTGCCTTCGGCTCAGGTCATGATCCCAGGGTCCTGGGATCGAGCCCCACATCGGGCTCCCTGCTCAGCGGGGAGTCTGCTTCTCCTCTCCCTCTGCCTGCCTCTCCGCCTACTTGTACTATCTCTGTCAAATAAATAAATAAAATCTTTAAAAAAAAATCAAAAAGTCTATTATTCAAATAAAACTTTTTTAATACAAAATTTTTAAAGTGGTCTTTTTTATTTTATTTTATTTTTGAATAAAAAATTATTTTATAGCTGCCTGGCAAGATGGAGCTGCCCGCATTGTTGCGCCTGTTCTCCAAGCTGTTGGCTCCTGCCAGGCTCCTGAGCGGCTCTTCAGCGCGATCCAAGTTCTACGTTCGGGAGCCGCCACATGACAGACCTGACTGGCTGAAAGTTGGACTGACCTTGGGCACCTCCGTCTTCTTGTGGATCTATCTCATCAAACAACACAATGAAGATGTTTTAGAGTATAAAAGAAGAAATGGGTTGGAGTGAACTACTGAAATACTAATATGGTATGCTCCACATAGTGATTATACTAGTTCCTTTGGATTCACCAATCTGTTGAGTTGTAAACGTGAGAGAAAAAGTTATATGTGAATGTACGTCAAATCGGCATTTGTGTTTTGCATCATTAAATGAAAAAATAAAAATATTTCTGTATTCTTCAAATTTAAAAAAATCATTTTATCTATTTTTTAATAAAAACTTTTTGAAAAAAAAAAAAAAAACAGGGGCGCCTGGGTGGCTCAGTTGGTTGAGCATCTGACGCTTGAGTTCAGCTCAGGTCACGATCTCAGGATCGTGGGATCAAGCCCCGCAATGGGCTCCACGCAGGAAGTCTGCTTGAGATTCTCTCTCTCCCTCTACCCCTCCCCCCCACTCATGCACGCGCACGCGCTCGTGCACGCGCGCTCTCTCTCTCTAAAATAAATAAATCTTTAAAAAACCAAAAAACCTCAGGCTTTTTGAGGCAAGCAGAGATTGGGTCCTTATTGTTTTTTTGCTACTGTTATACCCGCAGCAATTCACACACCATGCACAAGTTAGATGCTCAATAAATATTTGTTCAATAAATTATCTTGACACAGCATTACAGTGCTTTGTAAGTAATGGGCAACCAATAAATATTTAATCTTGATATCACAGTTTATCCTACAAAAGCTATCTCAAATAAAAATAGATGAAAGTTGTTTTAGTTATATTAGTAGTATTTTTCAACATTAGAAAATCTTTCAAGATATTCAGTTAAACTTTAAAACTATAGCATTATACTAACTAAAATTCAGTAAAAACTTAAAAAAAAAAAATAGGGGCACCTGACTGGCTCAGTTGGTTAAGCATCTGCCTTCGGCTCAGGTCATGATCTCAGGGTCCTGGGATCGAGCCCCATGTCGGTCTCCCTGCTCAGCTCAGCGGGGAGTCTGCTTCTCCCTCCCCCTCTGCCTGCATCTCCCCCTGCTTGTGTTCTCTCTCTCTGTGTCAAGTAAATAAATAAAACCTTAAAAAAAAAAAAAAGAAAAGAAATACATGCTCACTGGAAAAAAAAAAAGAAAATAAATAGGGAAATCAAGATCCTCCCATCCAAAAATAACCACTGTTACCAATTTTATGTATATCCTCCCAGATATTTTTTCATATATTTAAATAGATAATTTTGAAAATAAAATTGCCTCATGCCATAAAAAAATAAAAATAAAACTATAGAATTACTATTTTCAGGATACTCACAGCAATATGGTTTGTTATAAGAAAGTTGTTTTTTTTTTAAGATTTTATTTACATGATAGAGAGAGGGAGCACAAGCAGGGGGAACAGTAGAGGGAGAGGGAGAAGCAGGCTCCCCACCAAGCAGGGAGCCCGATGCGGGGCTCGATCCCAGGACCCTGGGATCATGACCCGAGCCGAAGGCAGACACCCAACCATCTGAGCCACCCAGGCGCCCCTATAAGAAAGTTTTTTAAGAAGTATGTACGGTATCCAAAATAGTGGTTCACAGAGCCATTCCATATTTTTTTCTATCATCTTCAAAATTCAGGATGTAATATTTCATTACAAAAAGCATTTTGGTCTTTCAATGGATCTGTGCTCTCAATAAACTATATTCCTACTGTTCTTTGAGGAATAAAATTGTTATGTAATTAAGGAAATTGTTTTTAAAAATCTGTTCTAAGTTTCTGCTTTAACTCATCACATTTTTCTCTTTATAAGATCTTAGAGGACATGGTGTTTTCCTGAATGTTACAGTATCATTACTGTTATCTGAGCTTCTATTCCCTGGAATATGCCATAGTTTTAGGCGTCTCTGAACCTTTATACATGCTGCTTTTGTCCAGAATACCATCCCCAAACCTGTTTTCTTGTCTGTAACACCGACCTCATATGGTTGTTGTGAAGGTTACATGACCTTTTTTTAAAGATTTTATTTATTTATTTATTTATTTATTTATTTATTTATTTATTTGACAGAGAGAGAGAGAGAGCACAAGCAGGAGGAGCAAAAGCCAGAAGAGAAAGCAGGCTCCCCGCAGAACAGGGAGCCTGATGCAGGGCTCCATCCCAGGACTCTGGGATCATGACCTGAGCTGAAGGCAGACGCTTAGCTGGTGAGCCACCCAGGCGCCCCGGTTGGTTACGTGACCTTTAAGCATTTATTAGGTAGAGCAGGCTGGAGAGCGTGGCACGTGACACTATCCCAGTGTCAGCTGTTACTATGATTTACCCTTTCGGGGCTTTGTTCAATGCCACCTCGTTGTATACGATGATTTGCCATGATCCCCCGTAACTCCTTTGAGCATGTGGTCTTTATCAAAGCTCTGATCCCTGTTGTTTTTGTTATATATTTATCTACCGTACTGGACTAGGAGCTTCACGACAGTAGGGAATGGGGCTTTGCTTTGCTTCTTTATATTCAAAGCGTCTGGAGTGATGCTGGGCACACAGCCGGCATGTACTGCTGAGGGCGTGGAAGACTTAAGCAAGAATGATGGAAACAATACTGTCTTTCCAAAACAAATATGGGTAGTGTCCACTGCTTAATTAAATTGATATTTTCCCAATTTGACAAGAAAATTGTGGACTTACAGTTTCAATTAACTGAGATTATTCCTTTTCTTTATCTTCATGCAAATCTGGGGTTTCATTAAGAGAAGGCGAAGGTAAAATCTCTAACACCTACAATGTCTGTTTCTCGAGTTCTCAATAAACATAATTGCCATAGAATAAGTAGCTTCACCAAGTAAATATTTTGAACCTCTTACCTCTTCTTGATCTTACGTTGGGGTCGGTCTTCTGATTGAAAATTCTTAGGGTGCCCTTGTTGATCGGTTCCCAAATGTATCGTTCCAATTTTAGTATGTGTGCTGCCGAAGTGAGCCCGTTTCCCAAACGTAAATCTTAAACGTTTGAATCCTGGCCAACAAAGACTCCAACAGTCTCAGCCCTATGGTCGTACAGCTAGATTATGGCGCTCTCTAGTGGTCAACTTTTGGCACACAGTCTGTTGAAACTGGCTCTTGCTCTTCTAGGTTTTAATTTTACTTCTTATATTGGTAATTGTAAAACGTCATTAGAAATCACTGAACATCTTGCTCTCTTTTTCCTAGCATTTCTGGCAACCGTTCGATGTGTCCTTTATCCTCCATTCCTCTACTTCAGAGCCCTTCAGCAGAACTGAGAATTTAAAGAACTGCTCCAAGGCTTGTTACCAAGCTGCCAAAGATACACTTTCCTCCCACAGGAAAACCAGGATCTTTCAAGTGAGAATTCAGGACACTAACTTCTTTGGGCCATGCTACAAGAGGCTAGGCTACCGTGTACCCCCTCTGAGCCCACGCTGGGACCTCTGGCCAGGCGCCCATGGCAAATACACCCGTCCTTTGCACACATTCTTCTAAACAATCATTCTCTTTTCCCTCTTCTGAAACCAAACAATTCCCTCAAAAATATGGTTTCGGGCATAAAATAGGAAATAGTACTAAACAAACGGAAATGTTTTGCTTTAAATACTGAAGCCATTTGTTTACATTAAGAAATAGTCTGCATTCAAAGCCCGTAATTGAAAAGAAACATGAATCATCAATCACAAGGGGACTTTATAGATAAGAAATAAGTGCCGGCCTGAACAATTGTATTAAACACGAACAACCCTGGTTGGGAGCTTTTGCTGAGTCATTTTTCAGGAAGTGGGCTGTCCAGCGAGATTTTTACGGGAGGAACAATCGACAATATTTTCATATTAATAACCTCCAGTTACTTTATTGTTCTCAAAACTTTTGTTAATGAGTATTTTCCTGTTCGGTGAAGAAAAAAAACATTAATCAAAAGACAAAGCCTAATCTGATTTATTTTTATGTGTTTTGGGTTCTTTTCTTCTACAACATTAAATATATTTAAGTCAGAGTCGTAAAACATCCTCATTCACTGAGCATAATTACCAGGAAATATTTTGTTTGAATCTTTTTGTGTAAACATATGTGCTATAGCATATATTGGCTATATTGCTTAGAGCGATCCCGAACTGTCAGTTTGGGTTCCAGTTCCCTTCAAGCAGCAGCAATGTTTCCACTTGGTTTGGTGCTGCCTCTTCTGCCCGACTCCTGAGATTTTGCCCAGTTACCCCTCAGTTAAGGGACAAAGAGTGTGGGCTCCTGGACACCAACTAAAAGATGAGGCCATTCACCCAAGGTCCCCTGAGAAAACAAGGTCCCCAGCAGGACCGTAGAGAACAGATAGGGGTCAGTGTGTTCTGGGGAGACTCCCAAGTATACCCACTTTTTGGCCCATCCACAAGCACTGAGCCTCTCTTTCTCTCTTAGCTTATGAATGAGGGTTTGTGACAAGGAGCTTAAGTCACCTGCCCATGGGATTAGGGGGAGTAAACTGTGAAATAAGATCATTGTGTGATTATGATTTCTGTTAGGATAAACGATCATCATATTTGTGGTCCTGATTTAACACAAATACGTTTCCCACAACATGCCCCTGCCCCACCTGCCACCACCACCCAAGCCCCAGTGAGAAAACCTCACTTCACGTGTACAGCGTAGCTTTCCTTCTGTACTAGGTGATAAACACGGTGGGTCTGGCTATGCAGGCAAGTAAGAGAATCAAGGTAGGCTTCTGTGTAGTGTAGCAGTTACATGCACAGACTCTGAAGTTGGACTGCCTGGGTTCAAATCCTACCTCTGCTACTTATTAGCTATGTGACCCTCGGCTCTTTTCTGTACCTGGAGTTTCCTTATCTACACAATAGACAAGCTCCTATCTCATAGATTTGTTGGGGAAATTAAATTAATTAATGCAAATAAGGTATTCAGAATAATGCCAGGAAAGTAAAAAGCACTTTAGAAGCATTAGTGTTATGCCATTGCTTAATAAGGAATGATGTTATGAACCACTGAGGATGATTTTTTGTTTTTTTTTTTTAAATCAACTTCCTTATAATTTTGTTATGGTGAGCAGAGCTGTTCTTCTATTTCTTTTCCAGTGGACACATGTAGATGTTCCTCTGATGCTCAATGATCAGAGTTTTGAAAATGTCGATGACCATAAAAATGTTAGGAGACTACAATGCTCATATGTTTATTATGAAGTTATTTCCTGTGTACTGATCTTTATGTTTGTTCATTTATTATTCACCTCTTAAAAGAAAACTATATATTTAAGAACCTACTATGTACCAAACCCTTGAGAAGCTTACATGTCAGTAGATAAATTTCTCCTTTATTCCACTGGATTGGGGGGAGGGGGCAGAGGCGTCTGGGAGTGAGACAACTGCAGTCCACACCCAGGATGGCACACACACACACACACACACACTTGCTGGGAGAATCCACCTCAGGGGTGACACTTGAACACAGATCTAACTGTAGAGCTCATAACCACTATGTGAGACAGCCTCCCTGGTTCATTGGAGCTTCAGAACCCAGGACCATGCTTTTTACCTGAATCCTCGAACCTTCCCTTCTGTGTGTAACCCCAGGAATAACCATCTATTTGGTCTATTCCTGGCTCCTGGAGTTTATTTTTGGGAGTGAAGAGAAGAATCAACATTAGAAAAAGAACCCCAAATCCCGGAAAAGAACCTCAAAAAAAAAAGAATCTGATAAAACACTGCAATTTTCTTATGGTTTTCCTTCATATCTCTTTGGCTTCTCCTCAGCCTCCTTCCCAAGTTTATTTTTGTCAGTCTGTCCCTTAAATCTAGTTGTTTCCAGGAATCTGTCCCCAACTGTCTTTTCTTTTTACTCTAGACTCCTGTAAGTTCATCTTCCACTTGGGTGTTGATGAGTCCCAAATGTAGACCTACAATTGCACTTCTCTCCTAAGCTCCAGACTTGATTTCTAACCACCTACATAACGTCTCTACCAGAATAGCCTGTCACCTCGCACTTGACATTCCACATGTCCAAAACTGAACTCAGTAACTCTCTCTTAGTCCATTTGGGTTGCTCTAACAGAATACCATAGACTGGGTGACTTAAACAATAAACAATTATTTCTCACAGTCCTGGAAAACTGGAAGTCCAAGATGAAGGAGCCAGTAAATTCAGTGACTGGTGAGAGCCAGCTTCCTAGTCCATTATGGCCATCTCACAATGTCCTCACATGGTGGAAGGGGCAAAGAAGCTCTCTGGAATCTCTTTTATAAGGGCACTAATCCTATTCATGGAGGTTCTACCCTCATGACCTCATCATCTCCCAAAGGCCTTCCCTCCAAATATCATCACATTGGGGATTATATTTCAAACATAGGAATTTGAGGGGGACACAGTCTATAATACTCTCCTTCCACATTAAGCCAGTCTCCATATACCAAATACCTACCTATTAAAAATGATGTTATCCCCAAAACAGATATTCCCAAATCAATCTCTGCCTATCTCTGATCCATTAAGTCTGAACCTGGTCACCTCTGGGTCTTTGTAGCTACCATTCCCTTTATCTGGAATGCCTTTGCATCTGTCTGTTTTGTGCACAAATGTCTATGTATTCTCTAAGACTCAAAACATCCCCTCTTCAAAGCCACCCTAGGTTCTCAGACTCATGTTCACATAGGACACAATTTGGACAGAGGATGTATATATTTTATTTCCAGTACTAAACTATAAGTTCTTTGAAGACCATCTCTGAGCCTTATTCACCTTTGTAGTTCTCAGAGCACTTACTACAGGACCTCATACGTAGAAGTCATCAATGTATGTTTGCTAGAATGATCAACTAATTAACATAATAAAAACGAATCCATGTGTTTTAGAGTGGTAAGTTATTTCTTCTTCCACCCATCATTTGTCTTCAAATTTCCCATTACCTACTATCACTTTTCTGGGTTAGTCACCACTCAGAAATTTTGATATTGAAAATAGTCTGCCTCACAAAATGTTTTGGAGTATATTTGGCTTCTAAAGCCTGACACAATCTGGCTCCTTACAGGGACACCTATTGTAGAGTAAAAACTGAGCTAATGACTAATATGAATTCCTTCACTTCAAACGCCATATGATAAAAAAGAAAAGTTTCCATTTATACCAGGTTTTACAGGGTTATGGTTGAATAGGTGATCTGTATGCTTCCTTTTTACTTCTAAACACATGTGTTCCTTTGTTTCTCAGGAAGTAATCATCATGTAGCCATGGAAATCAATGAGTACAAAGGAAATGTTGCAGGGGAATAATGAAGCCGACTAACTCAACTCCACAAAAGTTGGTCACATCCTAAAATAATTAAAATACAACCATCCAAAAGTTCTTAGAGGAAGTGTTAATCGGTGCTTGGTATTTTGACAATAACTTGTACAGTATATGAGAGCATTTCAAAACTTCTTAAACATTTATAAAATGTTATCAAGATGAATGAACAAATATTTATTGAGTGACTACTATGAATGGGGCCCTTTCACATGTATTCCCTCATTTTATCATCTCAATAGCCCCATGGAATGGCTATTTTTGGTATTATTTCCATTCTACAGCTTAAAAAAAAAACTTAGATTCAGAGGTTAAATGACTTGCCCACTTGAAGGAACATGCTCTTCCCACCCATCAGAATTCATCTTAGAGATGAATGATGTCCAGTTCCCATGGTCTGAATCACAAGAAGGACTCAACTAGAACAAACCACCTCCCAGTCAACTTTCCACACTTATAAGTAAGATTCAAATGTGTCTTTCTTTGCTTTACTAAGCATTTGTAAATCATCAGCATCACATCAGTAAAACTAACACAACAGACATTCTTTTTTTTATTTTAAGTAAGCTACACCATACGTGGGGCTTGAATTCATGACAGCAAGATCAAGAGTCTCATGCTCTACAGACTGAGCCAGCTAGGCAATCCATAAGAGACAATCTTACTATTCTTTTTCATATAGATTTTGTAATGTTAAAATTTTCATAAAGGTCCAAAGTTTGTGTTATACAGAAATTTGTTTTGTAATGATGTTACCACTGTGAAAATTAACAACAGTGGTAATAGTATTTAATTTTTATTTAGAGTCTTAAAGTAATGGAGTTTATTTTAAGGAAAACCTATGGACTCTGTCTCAATTACTTTATAAGACATACCTTATCTTTGATACAAATTATATTATTAAGTTCTATACTGTTTGGCATAAGTTTATCATGTTACCCACTTATTTTGACCAATCATATATAGCTCAACACAAAAAAGTTCCTTTAGCAAGTGTTAGGTGTATAAACTCAATTGTAAAACTTTGGCCACATCATTACTGACAGTGGCAGAAATGAATGTGTCAAATAAAACTGGGCAGATTTGCTTTATCATAAGCAACTAATCACTGTCATTTACTGAGGACCAGTTTTGTGCTTAGCACTGTGCCAGGTTTTATAAAAGAGCAGAGGAAATAACTGACAAAGTAATTGGTAGAAATTATGTTAAGCTTCAGGTCACAAAAACTAGAACGGCCTTTGTTCTCTCATGTAAAAGAGTCCAAATATGGACTAGGACAGTACAGGGCAACTCCACGTCACCAGACACTCAGACTGCTTCTGTATTTCTGCTTTCTGTCTTTAGCATGTGGCTTCTACACTCAAGCTCATCTCAGAATGCAAAACACGGCTGAAGCTCCAGCCACCAAGTCCTCAATTCAGGCAGCAGGAAGGAGGGTGGGGTAAGGTCAAAAAGGAGGGAACCAGCTGTGTGTCCCCCTTACTTAGGAGTTTTCCTGGAAATCCCACCCAGCGATTTCTGCTTTTATCTCATTAATCAAGAGTTAGTCACATACCCCCATCTATCCACACATGAGGCTGGGAAAGACAGACCAAAAGATATTTGGTCACAGCGCCATTTTGAATGTAGTTAGGATTCTATTACTAAGGAAAAATGGAAAGAAAAGGGAAATGAATATAGGGGAGGGACCTACAGTTGCAGCCACCAAAGGTGAAAAAGCAGAGGGACAGAAGAGCCCGGACAAAAGATCAAAGTCTTCAAAATGGAAGAAAAACTGAGTTTGAATCTCAGCACTACTACTTAGCAGATGGAGCAGAAGCGGCAAAACCAGCTAGAAGGTGGTTTGAACCAGGGTGGTAGTAACGGAGAGAGTGAGAGGCAGTCAATTTCTGAATATACTTTGAAGGTAGAGTTAACAGGATTTGTTAATGGATTAGAATGCAAGGTATCCGAGCAACAAAAGTCAAGGGTGAGCCAAGATTTTTTTGTTTAAGCCACTGGAAGAATGGAGTTGCCACTGACTGAGAAGGGAAACACCATAGGAGAAGCAGGCTCTGGATGGTGGTGGAAGGAGATCAGATGCTTGGATATTGATTAGACATCCAAGTGGAGATGTTAAGGAAGAAGTTGGACATATGGTGTGGAACACAGGGAGGTGGTACAGACTGAAGTATAAATTTAGATTTTTTTTTTTTAATTTATTTACCTGAGAGAGAGAACGGGAGACAGAGAGCATGAGAGGGGGAGGATCAGAGGGAGAAGCAGACTCCCCGTCGAGCAAGGAGCCCGATGTGGGACTCCATCCCGGGACTCCAGGATCATGACCTGAGCCGAAGGCAGTTGCTTAACCAACTGAGCCACCCAGGCGCCCTGAAGTATAAATTTAAAAGTAATTAATATATATACAGATAGAGAGACATATTTAAAGCCCTGAAATTGGGTGAGATCATCGAGGTAGTAAGTAGAGATGGAAAACAGAAGAGATCTTAGGACTGAGACCTGGGCACTCCAACACAGAGATCACAGGAACTGAAAGAACTAGACAAGAAGAATGAGAAGTAATGAGGTGGGTAGAGAATAGGGAGCATAGTGGAAACCATGTGAGGGAAGTATACATGAAAAGGGAGTACTACTTCAAATGCTCCTCATAGGTCAAGTACGATGAAGACTGAAAATCGACCACTGCATTTGCCGCACTTGCCTTGTAAGGGTGGTTTCAGTGGGGGTGGGGCTCAGAGGGGAAGAGATGAGAGAAGAATTGGAGACAGCAAGTGGATACTACTTTTTTTTTTTTTAAGATTTTATTTATTTATTTGACACAGAGAGACACAGCAAGAGAGGGAACACAAGCAGGGGGAGTGGGAGAGGGAGAAGCAGGCTTCCCGAGGAGCAGGGAGCCCGATGTGGGACTCGATCCCAGGACCCGGGATCATGACCTGAGCCGAAGGCAGACGCTTACCTGAGCCACCCAGGCACCCTAGACACAACTTTTTTGAAGAATTTTGCTGTAAAGAGGAGAGAAATGGGGAGGGATAAACTGGAAGGGGAAGGAGGATTGAGAGAGTTTGTTTTTATGATGAGAGAATACTTACACGGTACTGGGAAAGAGAGGGGGAAATTGATGCAGGACAGCGGGGAGAAGTGCCCATAGCAGTGTCTTTGACTGAGTAGGCAAGGAATGGAGTCTAGTGGATACATGAGGTTGTTAGCCTTTGTAAAGAGTACGGACAGTTCACTCAGAAGAGCAAGAGGGAAGACAGTCTATGAGCCCAGATGCTGGTAAGTGAGTAGTTGTGGTTTTGGGGCTATGGAAGTTTCCTTCTCATGGCTTCTATTTTCACAGTATATAGGAAGCAAGATCATCCTGGGGAATGTGTGGTCTAAGTTTTGAGAAGAGAAGAAAGGGTGTAAAATCATCCCCTTCCAGCGGAGCAAACGAATGAAAGGCCTAGGGAAATACAGTATGATTGCTGGGCAGCTATAAGAGTCCACTAGAGATGAGTGATCAGCATAATTTAAAATGAGACCAGTCAGCTTGATGGTGTGTTTTTCTCCAGCTTCATTCAACTGTGTGGAATGGAGTAGGGAAAAGTTGAATTTAATAAACGTTGTGGTTTAGCTAAGTAAGTTTAACCAAGTAACAGAGGGACGAGTATGTTCAAGGGAGTGATGAAAAATTTGACCACAGATTTAAGCTGAGTAAGGAGGAAAGTGAGGACATGAAAAGAGTGAGGGCCAGTGAAAATACAGTTGGATCAATGGATCTTAGGTTCCAACAGAGTTGAAGGATTGTTGGAATTCACAGAGTGTTTGAGCACCCACAAACAAATCTAAGCCTTAATGATGCCCAAAGATGCTAGAACTAAAGGGCTTGCCAGTGTGAGCTCCCACATAAACTCATCCCAAAATAAATAAATCAGCCTTCCTTAAGTGAAATAAGTCAGTCAGAGAAAGATAAATACCCTAGGATTTCACTCATATGTGGAAGTTTAAAAAACAAATGAACAAAGGAAACAGAGAGAAACCAAGAAATAGACTCTTAACTATAGAGAACAAACTGATGGTTACCAGAGAGGAGGTAGGTGGGGGGATGGATGAAATAGGTGATGGGGATTAAGAGGGCACTTATCATGATGAGTACTGAGTAATGTATGGAAGTGTTGAATCACTATATTGACACCAGAAACTAATATAACGCTGTATGTTAACTATACTGGAATTAAAATGTAAAAATTTAATACAATATTTAAAAAAAAATCAGTCTTCTTCCTTCTCAATCACTGACAAGAGAGAGTGACCTCATAATGTGGCATGATTAAATCCTGTTGCTGGATTCCAGATTTTCACACACTTCCTGCCATTTCCTGCAAATGGCAAAGTAGAGATTCCAGTGGGCTCTCGGACATGGCAGAATGCCAGGTCAACCAAAGAATCTCTCACTTCTGTAGCCTGAAGAGAGCTGAATATCAGATCTCAGGCTGTCTATTGTGTTCATCAGATTTCAAAGCAAGGTCACATCTGTTTTAAGCTGTTCCACAAGAGCAAGCTTGCGCTTTTTTGAGCCCCACTCTTACCTCGGGTGTGGAATGGAGCAATAAACCAGAACCTCCCTGGCCAAGCTCTTTAGACAGGAACAATGAAGAAACTAACACCTTGGACATGAGAGAAGAGGGAAAAAAAGCCCAAATCAAACATCTCAGGAAAACCATGCTTTCGGAGTGGAGTGTTAGGGCCCACTTTTCCCAGCCAGTATCAAACAAATGCTCTCCCAAGCATCTCCATATTATTGACTAACATCACAAAATATCACAGAAATCAAAAGGGCATTGACACAAGTCATGCTGAAATTCTTTCTCTTTCTCTGACACTGAAAACCCAAAGTTTCTTTTAGTGTCTAAATTAGTGACTCCATAGTCAGGCATTTTCAACTTCCCTTACACAAGTCTCTTGTCAGGATTTTAGGATTTTAAACCTTTATTTTCATTGACTAAAACAGGCCTGGAAAAGAGGAAATGCTCAATTAATAGCCTTTTTTTTTTTTTCCTTTCAGCTTAAAAAAGAAAAAATTTCCCAGCAATAAATATAGCACCAACTATACAGGCATTCTGAGTAAATGTGAGTTTACTTGATTATAACAAGCAAAACCAGCAAGTAATGTGTTTTGCTTTCTTGAAATTAAAAAACAAAAAAAGCGCCACTTAAAAAGTTTAAAATAAGCATCAAAAAAATTTTTTAAATAAGCATCAAACACTACTCCTCTTTCACTTTTTAGTCAAGTTCTACCATACTTAACAATACTTGTCACCCTTCACAAATCCCAGATCCTATAAAAGGTTGAACTTAGATTATAAGGTAAAGATTTGCCATCAGAGAATGGAACTGAAATAAGAATGTCCTGCTTCTGTGAGTTTAAGAAAAAGCCTTAATGGTTCTTTTTAGTGTGGGGTTTTGGGTTGAGTAGTATTTAACGCATTACACTGTCTCTCCAGTATTTGAGGGGATTAGGTTAGAGTTCATTGTGTTGACTGTCTTTTGAAAGATTAGATAGTTTAGTTAGGCTCCTACTGACCATGTAAATGTCCCAGTGTTTATTGACTGTCTGCCGTCATTATCAAAGACTGAACACAATCGACACCTTGTAAACAGAAATCCCATTATTTTTGTGGTACTGATAAGATTTACTGAGGCTTTAATTTTTTTATGATTGACTAGCCAGTTAAAAATATTAATACAGTAGAGGAGAGCATGATAAATGAGTATGTATTCAGTCAACAACCTGGCCCTTTTGTTTGGAAACTACAATCTCATTTTGCTTGTAGACGGTAGAAATAATTATCCGTACAGTACAGTGCTCTGTTTAAAAACACTTCTTAAGTACATTTGGATGTGTTACATGCATTTCTACTAATCCTTCAATGATCCAAAAAGAGTTTCACGGTTTTTTTGTTTGTTTTGTTTTGTTTTGTTTTTTTATTTGAGAGAGAGAGAATGAGAGAGAGCACATGAGAGGAGGGAGGGTCAGAGGGAGAAGCAGACCCCCCGCCGAGCAAGGAGCCCGACATGGGACTCGATCCCGGGACTCCAGGACCATGACCCGAGCCGAAGGCAGTCGCTCAACCAACTGAGCCAACCAGGTGCCCCGAGTTTCACGTTTTTATAGAAAGATGTCTTAAATTTTTCAGTACACAGAAAAATTCTATGGATAGTGTGATCTACTTTGGGAATATTATAAGGACTTGTTGGTTGAGTGATTTGGGCCTGTGTTTAAAAATGTTTTAATCAAAATAAAATTTGGAAAGGCATGCATAGACGTGTTGCATTTGACCACAGGTAAAAATCCGTGGGATCAATGTTATTCTGATTCTGAATTCGTTGATCTCTGCCAGGGAGTTGCCATGCAAACTTGCCCGTCTCTAGTAAGGTCTGTGAAAGATGTGAAAGGTGGGTAAAGAAGTGCGCTTTCCCTGGGCACCCATATGGCAAGGCCTCAAGAAAAGATAACTTCAACAGCACTCAGTTGCACAAGAGCAAGGAGAAGCCTTGTTGCAGGAAGCACTGGACGAGATCTAACATGCCACTGACACAGAAAGACAGACCTGGAATCAGACAACTTGGCCTGAGACAAGTGGAAAGGGTGCCCCCCCCACCTTCAATTGCCTCGGAATCAAACATAAATTACCTCATGTAAAACACAATATCTTCACAATTAAGTCCCAGCACATCAGCTCCCAGCCTTCTGGCCTCGGGCCTCTGTTTGGATGGTACCCTGCTTCCTCACTGCCTGACTTGAAACGTCACCTGCTTCCTCACCTCTTCACTCGCACGTCCAAATGTCAGCTCTTCTGTGATGTCTCTACAAACTCCCTCAAACAAATATCTCACTTGCTCCCCTGTATGCATAGATAGCTTGTCATGTCTGTGTGCCCAGCTTCCCCACATCTGTAAGCTCCTACAGGGCGGGACAAATCTTACTCTCTTTTTATAACCCAGGGTCTAGCATATACTGTGTGCTCAATAAATGTATAGGGCAGGAAGAAAGAAGACGCATACCCATGCCTTTGCTCACTCACTCGTCCGCCCCCTTCTCTTCCACTATGAAGCTTAAAAACAATCAATTAAAAACCAACTGCATTTTGAAGACTTCCCCAACCAATGATCTCCCACCTCTTTAAACTCCCGTAGCACCTAAGTGAGAATTACACAATTGACACTTAACAGACTTGTGTCCTCACCTTAGCTGTGTTTTTATATCTATGTGTTATTTCCCCAACCACAATCAAAGAGCTCTTTGTGGTGGGGGCGGAGTCTTTAACCTCCTCACATCACCCACAAGGCCTAGCAGTGCTCAGTTTAGGGTCATTACCTACCAAGTGTTTGTTGATTAAGGAGGAGAGAGGTAAGGTCTGAAAGGTAACCAGGAAGGTGATTTTGACAGACTTAGTGAAGGAGGACACATTTGGGACAGCCCAGGCCTGTCCTGAGGTCAAGCAATGAGGAGCAGCAAGCAGACTGCCCCCAAATCCTCAAGCACCTCAAAAGGAGACAAAGTAAGTCCACCAAGTGTTTAAAGGGGGAGGGGGAGGCCTGCACTTAAGCTAATGACAAGCCAGAGTGTTACAAGTAGGAGCAAATGTCGACAATCAGTTGCTGGAGAAAAACCAGGCAAAGAAGAGAAAGTCAGAAAAGTGAGCACTAATTATGTGCTAAGCATCTGACATACATTCTTTTTTTAAAAACATCTTGATTGTGATATAATTCACATACCCTACAATTCAGCTATTTAGCCCAATTCAGTGCAATTCAGTGGTTTCTAGTGTATTCGGAGAGTTGTGTAAACAAAAGCACAGTCAATTTTAGAATACTCTCATCACCCCCAAAAGAAACAATGCACCCACTAGCATTCATTCCCTATTTCCCTCATAGCATCACCTTCCCACCCCCACCTCCAGCTCTAGGCAATCTCTACTCTGCTTTCTCTTTCTACAGATTTACTATTCTAGACATTTCATATATAAGGAATCATACAACATGTGGTATTTTATGACTGACTTCTTTTATTTAGCATAGATTTTAAGATTCATCTGTGTTGTAGAGAGTATCAGAACTTTATTTCTTCTTATTGCTAAATACTATTCCATTGTGTGGATATATGACATTTTATTTATCCATTCATCATTTGATGGACATTTCAATTGATTCTTGACATACATTCTTTCATTTTTCCCTCCCCAATACTTTTGGGGAGGTAGGTATTAGCGTCCTCATTTCACAGATGAGTAAACTGAGCCTCAGAAAGGTTAACTACCCTGACGCTTCATGTAAATAATGGCACTGAGATTGAACCAGGTCTGCCTGAGTCCAGAGCCTCTATGTTTAATCACAACCTGTTTATTGGGCAAATAATGTCAATGGGGGGATGTAAATCATGCCAAATTCTAAGCACTCAGAGAGATCATTGATGTTCCCCATCTTTCAAGGAACTGAGCTATAAATTTTAGAATATGATAATTGTGTGACATAGCAGAAAGAACATGAGCTTTGGAGCTAGACAGTCTTGAATTTGAATCCCACATACTAGCTTCATGATTTGGGGCAGATTGTTTAACTTCCCTGGGCCTCCATCTATTCACCTGTAAAAATGCAGATAATTCCTACCTTGCAGGATTAAATGAGCTCATAAATATAAAGTGCCTGACATATAATAGGTAACCAAAATATGGTAGCTATTCTTAGTATTCTTTGTTTGCAGTGGTACCAAAAGCAAGTAAAATACACACACATGCACTTCCCTCATAAAGAGGAATCTGAGGAGGTTGGTTTGGGATATGCAGGAGTAAGAAATCCAGGCAGAAGTCTCCAGTGGTCGGCAGACAGAGATAAGAGGCAGGAGCTCAGGTGAGAGGTCAGGGCTAGAGATATAGACTTGGGGTTATCAGCATGGCACTGAGGGTTGAAGCTGTGACAACTATCTGGGTTGCACCAGGCAGAAAATAAAGAAATGAGTCCAATGCCTGAGCCTTGGGATGTCTACAATAAAGGCCAGAAGAAGGAATAGCAAACAGTAAGGGTTATAGAATCTGGAGGTATGTAGTTATACCAGAATAGCATTTAATTTTGGAAGCCAAAGGAGAAAATATATTCAAGAAAGGGATAAGAGATAGGGGAGAAATTTGCGAAGGTTATGTTGTAAAAATGTTTGCAATAAGAAGAACGGAGAGTAGGCCATTGCATTTTGTAGTCAGGAAGTCAGTGTGACTTATATGCCGAGCATTTATCCACCCATCCATCCATTCATTCCTTGCTCATTCAGCATTCATTGAACACCTATAGCGCACCAGGCACTGGACTATGCCTTTGAGAAACACATGGAGAAAGCACAATCCCTTGCTGCACTAAGCGTGACATAAAACGGAAAGAAAGTTCAATGCTCTGAGACCCCTTTTGTGCATGAGTTGGGCCCAGCAGGAGAAACTAGCTTCATGGGACAATTGTGATAGGAGGATACAGTTTTGGCAAATCAGGAGGAAACTGAAGGGCATGTCAAAGGCAGGCTGAATGAAGAAGGGTCTTTTAGTTTAATTTTAATAGGGGGACTAAAGAGGAGAGAAAAGAGAATGCTGAAGCATTTGGGTTCACATATTCGACACAAATGTCATCTGGAGGCTTCTTCTCTCCTTGGTTTACAGTTGGGATATTGCTACTCGAGTCTACCAATTTTTGGAACTTGGGATGAATTTTTTAAAGTTGACACTGAATTTCAAGTGCATATAATGATCATTTCTTTCCAAGAATCTTCAAGGATACAGAATTTTTTTCTCCCAAAACTTTGAGTAAAATGCATCCTTGAAAACAGTGCACTGTGTTTATCCTTTAGTACAAGGGGACAAGTTTGTTTTGGGTTTTTTTTAAGATTTATTTTTTATTTGAGAGAGTGAATGAGAGAGAGCATGAGCTGGGGGGAGGGGGAGAGGGAGAAGCAGACTCTGCTGAGCAGGGAGCCTGATGCGGGGCTCCATTCCAGGACCCTGAGATCATGAGCTGAGCCAAAGGCAGACGCTTAACCGACTGAGCCACCCAGGCTCCCCCAAGGGGTCAAGTTTTGACCCACTGCAGAAACCACAGACTCTTCCCCCATTCCCCAACATCTAGTCAAAGTACCCCACAGCAGAGAAAGGTCAGAATATCATGGCATCATGTCTGTGGGGTACTTCCTATTTATCATTAAAACAAATACATAAAGAACAATGAATAAAAATCAATCAGAAGTTATGGATGGGAAACAAAAAATAGGCATAATAGAAATGGAAGCGCTTAAGTTAAGAAATAAAACCAGAAGCCCAAAAATCAAAAGCAAAACATTGTGACACTTAATACTAAAGGGTAAAACAAATTGAAAGAGTTAAATAAAAAATGTTAAGAAGAACTTAAACTTGAAAAATGGAATGGAGAAAAACCACAAGAATAAAAAAGACTAAATATTGACAAGCTAAACTAACAACAAAACTTTTTTTTTTTTTAAGATTTTATTTATTTATTTGACAGAGAGAGACAGAGCGAGAGAGGGAACACAAGCAGGGGGAGCGGGAGAGGGAGAAGCAGGCTTCCCGCAGAGCAGGGAGCCCGATGCAGGGCTCAAACCCAGGACCCTGGAATCATGACCTGAGCCCAAGGCAGGCGCTTAACGACTGAGCCACCCAGGCGCCCCATGGTATCAAAACTTTTAAAACTGTATGATATGAAAATGTTAGTAACATCACGATAAACAAAAAGAAAGATGATAGGAATAGATTTTTAAAAGTCTAATCAAAATTATTCAAGGAATAAAAAAATAATAAAATGATAAGGTAAGAGAATAAAAATAGGAAATAAGAGGGTAACACCATAGGACAACTGGCAGCCGAGTGAAGTGCTCACGGGGAGTTAGCAGAGTCTCCCTCTCTCACATATCAAAGGAGGCATCAGTTAGGTTAGAGTTCACTGCAAGTAATAGGGATCCAGAATAAAAGAGGGTTGAATAACCTGGAACTGCATTTCGTTCTCATGGAACCACCCAGAGGTAAGCCCAGGCAGAGACGGTAATTCTGCTCCATGACGTCCTCAAGATCTTGGGCTCCTTCCAGCTTTCTGCCCTCCCTGCCTAGGACCCTACCCTTAGGCCTTGGCCCCATGACCCATAATGGAGCCCCAGTCTCTCCCTCCAGAAGAAGGAAATAAGAAACGGCAAAGGGCATATGCCCGTTAACTCTTGAGGAAGGTTTCCAGAACTGCCCCACAGCACTTCCACTCACATCTCACTGACGAAAACTAATTAACACTTAGCGACAAGGGACGCTGGAAGATGCGGTTTTAATTTCACAGGGCATGTGCACAGCTGCAAATTTTGTTTTGATGGAAAGTGAGACTAGATACTGAGGGTCAATTAAAACTCTCTGTCCTGGTAGGCTGCAACATCAGAACACTTCTCCCTTCCTCTCCTGAAGAATGTGCATTTATTTCGGGTGAGAGCCAATTTTAAATGTCTTTGATAACCCACATCATGCTAGAGGAATGAAGACTCCTAAAACTACATGAACAAATACTGGCATAAATATGAATGTTTCCACACACTGTGAGAAGGGTCATGATTTGATCACAAGACGCCAATGCCTTACTCGGCTCTGATATGTCAGGAATCTGAAAATGAAAGTTATTATCCAGTTGTAAAGACCCAAGTTTGCCTCTTGATACAAAAGAAGTCGTTAGATTCCTGGTTTGGTTTCTGCCTCCTATTTACTTCCCTGAGTATCTTGCCCTGAATAAGTTACCGCCCTGAATAAGTTACCCACCTGGATAAGCAGCCTTTCTCCCCATTTTACCCTTTGGGATATTGCCTGTTGGACCCAAAGAAATTGACAGAGGAACTTAGAAGAATGTACAGATCTCCCATTATGTTTCCAGCACTATATTAGTGACCAAGGAGTATCACAAAAGGAAAAACCTTTGGGTCCTCTGACAAGAAGATGCATTCATAGGGCCTCAGTTTACTTCTGCATAATAAAAGGACTGAACTGGATCTTGGTGGGGGGGGCGGATCTAAAACTATGATCTGTATAGGCATACACTAAATAGCTGGTTAAAAAAGCCAGATTTCAGATAGATGAGTAAATTTTAATATAACAGTATGAAAACTTCAGTGACAGGATTTCAGATTCCACACTGTAATTACCCTTCAAGAAACTGTTACGTGGGGCACCTGGGTGGCTCAGTCAGTTAAGCGTCTGCCTTTGGCTCAGGTCATGATCCCAGGGTCTTGGAATCGAGCCCTAGTCGGGCTCCCTGCTGAGCAGGGAGTCTGCTTCTCCCTCTCCTTTTGCCCCTCCCCCCCACTTGTGTTCTCGCTCTCTCTCTCAAATAAATGAATAAAATCTTAAAAAAAAAATTGTTACTTGTCCAATTTTGATGATATATCAAAAAAATCACAATTATCTGAGAATGCTATTAAAACATCCTTCCTTTTTCCAACTGCATACCTGTATGAGACCTACCAGACTTCAACCAAAACAACATATCACAACAGATTCAATCAATGCAGAAGCAGAGAAGAGAATCCATCTGTCCTTAATTAAAGCCAGATACTAAGGTGATTTGCAAAAATGTAAGATGATGGGCGCCTGGGTGACTCAGATGGTTAAGCATCTGCCTTCGGCTCAGGTCATGATCCCAGGGTCCTGGGATCGAGCCCCGCATTGGGCTCCCTGCTCAGCGGGAAGCCTGCTTCTCCCTCTCCCACTCCCCCTGCTTGTGTTCCCTCTCTCGCTGTGTCTCTCTCTGTTAAATAAATAAATAAAATCTTTAAAAAAAAAAAAAAGTAAGATGATACCATTCTTACTAAATTATTTGTTGTTGTAGGAAATATAATTATTGTTCATGAGATATATATGTTAATGTGATGGTTTTATTGTTATTTTTAAATAATAAATATTTAAATTTTTAAAACAAAAAAAAATTCAGAATCCAAGCCTTCCAACCTTCCCCCACACCACCACCACCATGAAGGCTTCTGGTTCAGCAGGAATGAGTTTGGGCCTAAGAATGTCCATTCTCGATAATTCCCCCAGGGGGTTCTGATGCAGGTGGGAGCTCTCTGTAGCCCCTCCCACCCCTAATTCTCTAAATAGGAAAGAAAGGAAGAGAAATACATTACTTAAAGGGCAATGGAGAGATTTCCAAATGGTACTCTTGTTTCCTCTGAGTAGATTTCAGGGCCAGTCATGTGACCTCCCCTCACGGAGTTAATGCTTCAGGTATCATGGCTTCCTCACCTGTCCTTAAACCTGCCCATCTGTCCAGGGTGCATTTAGCTATGTTTGAACTGAATGTTTCCTTTGGTAAAGCTTACCCCCATTATAGTCATTTCTCAAAGGATTTATAACCTTCAAGGTAAAGGTCCCTGAAATAGGACTCGAAGGATGATCTCCACCATAGGCTCATTAAGACCACTTCAGGTACATTAATGTCCCCAGTTCCCAGATTTATTGCAACATGGTAAAACCTCTTTTCAGAAAGCATACCCTTAGTTCCATTTATCCAGCAGGCTCTTCCAGAAAGAGATCAGAAGTAAAATGATTTGAGATAGAATCAAAGAATTCCATCTTTTTAATTAGTGTGTTAAACACAGGAACACCTAATACAAATATTTGACTATGTGGTCCAGCATTGGCTCTGAGGTCACCAGAGTAAATTTATAGGAAACTCTAAAGGCCCTCACAATAATTGTCTTGGGTTATGACTTCTCGAATTGCTCTTCATTGCCAATAGCACTGCATTTGGACATAAATAAAATTTGCTGAATTAGGGCACTGTTCTGGTTAAAATGTTTAATCTTCACTTGAACTGAGTTGTGGTCATCGAGGCCCTTTTGTTTTATGGAATAGGGTACCTTTACACAAGGTAAGTTCTTTTTACACAGCCTAATGACTCACTAATTTAAAATCCCTTTTGGATAGATGCCAGGCTTGTCTGGTCAACATGGGGGAAGGGAGGAATCTGTTTCAAAACTACTTTAGGTTAGTATAATTATACAATGCGTAATTTATAATTGAACATATGTAAATGGTTTCATTACATGCTTCTGTGGGGGAAAGTTGCTAACGGCATGCTTAAACAGTATCTGCTTTGCACAGAAATCTGCCTCGAAAATGAGATTTAATATTTCATCACATGATGTTTTACATCACGGGCTCTGGATTGGTCTACATCTGATGTGCCAAATTTGTTCCTTGTCTGAAATAAGAGGCAGCTGTGCTATGGAACGAGAAGAGGAAAAGAACCTTGCACAGCCAGGACAACAAGGGGACAAAAGGACAGAGTTTGAAAAAAGGCCCAGGGAAAGGGTATGGAGTGGAAGAGTGAGTATGTGCTCCATTTCAGAGCCTCTTTAAATGGACCTCTACCTTTCTACTAAGTTTTTACTCACAGCTATCTTTATTTTTTTTTTTTTAATTTAACAATTGCCTTTTGAGAGCTGTATAAGCCATTTCCAGCACACCTTTGAAGATTTATTTATTTTACAGAGACAGACAGCGAGCATAAGCAGAAGGGGCAGAGGGAAAGGGGGAAGGAGAGAGACTCTCAAGCCAACTCTGCACTGAGCACAGAGCCTGACGTGGGGCTCGATCTCACAACCCTGAGATCACGACCTGAGCTGAAACCAAGAGTCAGATGCTTAACCGAATGTGCCATCTAGGTGCCCCTCAAGGCTATCTTTAAATCCTGTATTAGGTAGAACCCTGCAATGGCTCCCTTTTACAACACACTCCTCCCATACCACCCCCTACATAGTACCTGAAAGTCTTTGCATCTCCAGGGCTCAACCAAGTGCCTTGCACTTGGTAGATACTCATTAAAGATTTGTTGAATGAATGGATAGGTAGATGGAAAGAATAGAGAACCATCAATTTAACACATCTTTTAAAGTACAGATCTCCTTATGAAGGTTAGCAGTCTCTTGGTTATTGTCATGAATGGGTATGGATTGGATTAATTTCATTCCTTGGGAGAAATTTAAGTGATGAAGAATTCTGGAGTATGAGACACTAGCAGAGAAGTGAGGAGAAGGCAGGCCTGGTTCAGGACATCAGTGAGCAGCCAGAAGCAACAGGAGGGCTCTGAGTACCTGGAGGATGGGGGTGAGGGTGTGAAGAATCCAAGTGAATCTTCCAAATTGGGATCACATCATTGTTCTGGTTGAACATATCTCTCCTAGACTTTAAGAAAATTACTTTCTTTCTGTTCTACCCCAAGTTCAAGCTCCTGAGAAGTCAAGTTATCCTCTAGCAAAGAAACGCTTGCAATTACTTATTTTGAGCATCTCGGGGAAATGGCGTAGCTCTAAGAGAGGGATTGGGAAGTCAAAGAGGCATCAGCAGTGGCTCTCAGCCATAAAATTTGAACAATTTATTTCATTTCCCAATCTCTGACAGACTTGCCATCCTCCTCTCTGAAAATGATGTTATTTTCACCATCAAAAAGAGGTCATTGCATTTATAGTTGTTCTAGTAATAACAAGAGTAAATTAGAAAAAGCCTGTCCATTGATGGGGAAATAGTTAAATTATAGACTACTATGCAACAGATTAAAAGAATGAGGTTGATAAATCTACCAACATGAAGAGTTCTCAAAGCCACATTTTTAAATGAGAAAAGCAAATTGGGAAAAATATGCTATCTCACTAATTTTTGAAAAACACACATCTCAACACTATATTTCTGGATGTATGCATATATGTAAAATAATACAAATAGATCAGAAGCACCACACTGCTAACACACTGCTCTTGGAGAGGGGATTAGGACCAGTCAAAGGAAAATGGATCAAAGGTAACTTTTGTGGGGTGCCTGGGTGGCTCATTTGGTTGAGCGTCCAACTGTTGATTTTGGCTCAGGTCATGATCTCAGGGTTGTGGGATCAAGCCCCATGTCAGGCTCCAGGCTCGGTGGGGAACTGCTTGAGATTCTCTCTCCCTCTTCCTCTGCCCCTCCCCCTGCTCAAGTACATGTGCTTGTGCTCTCACTCTCTCTCTCAAATAAATAAATAAATCTTGGGGGGGAAAAGGTAACTTTTGCTTTAATTGTATCAGTGCTGGAGACAAAAGAAAAAAAAATCAAATTATGGCTTTTCCTCTGGAAAAATAAAAGGGGCGATAGACATTCACCAATCACTCATTCACATTCTGGTGGGCCTCTCATACCCTTGACCTACTGAGTCATTATCTCCAAAGGCTAGAAAGAGCACAGTCCATGTTTCTGTTGTAAAGTACAGTTACTACACATAGCTAATGAGCTCTTGAAATGTGGCTAGTCCAAACTGAAATCGGTTGTAAGTCTAAAAATACACTCCAGAATTCAAAGATTTAGTTTTAAAAAAAAGTAAAACATCTCATTATTAATTGTGTATATTGATTACATGTTGAAATTATATATTAAATAAAAAAATTATTTAAATTAATTTTATTCATTTATCTTACTTTTTTTTAAAAGATTTTATTTATTCATTCGAGACACAGAGATAGAAAGAGAGAGAGAGCATGAGCATGGGGAGAGGCAGAGGGAGAAACAGGCTCCCCGCTGAGCCAGGAGCCAGATGTGGGGCTCGATCCCAGGACCATGGGATCATGACCAGAGCTGAAGGCAGATGCTTAACCATCTGAGCCACCCAGGCGCCCCTCATTTATTTTACTTTTTAAAATGTGACTACTACAGGGATGCCTGGGTCGTTCAGTCAGTTAAGTGTCTGCCTTTGGCTCAGGTCATGATCTCAGGGTCCTGGGATCAAGTCCTATATCAGGCTCCTTGCTCAGTGGGAAGCCTGCTTCTCCCTCAGCCTGCCCCTCCCCCTGCTTGTGCTCTCTCTCTCTCTCTCTCTCTGTCAAATAAATAAAATCTTTAAAAAAATAAAATAAAGGGGCACCTGGGTGGCTCAGTCGTCGGGCTCCCTGCTCCGCGGGGAGTTTGATTCTCCCTCTCCCACTCCCCCTACTTGTGTTCCCTATCTCGCTGTGTCTCTCTCTGTCAAATAAATAAATAAAATCTTAAAAATAAATAAATAAAATCTTAAAAATAAGTAAATAAAAATAAATAAATAAAAAATAAAATAAAATAAAATGTGACTACTATAAGATTTTAAGTTACATCATATAGCTTATGTTACATTTCTCTTGGATGGGGCTGGTCTAGGTGATGAAAATTTTAAACATGCCAATACCTGAATAATCCTACTAAATTTATATGGTAAATATTTTTTTTCTATCTAAGAAAATTTTCTAAGCAAATCTAAGATGTGTGCTTCATCAACTTTCGATCCATTTTGGCTGGTTTACATTCAAAACATAACACTGAGTAGATATCTCCAAGACTTCATACTGAGCTTCAGTTTCTCCATCTGTAACACTACCTTGTAGGATGATAGTGAAGATTACAAGAGATCACCTATTTAAGGTTCTTGGTCTGGAATTATCTAAATGTGAAATCATCTTTGGGCTGGAAGTAGAAACCAAATTATCCTCCACTTCTCCCAGCCATTCACATTCAATGATCCTCTCTTTTTTTTTTTTTTCTTTTTTTAGAGAGGAGAATGGAGGGGCACAGGGAGAGGGAGAAAGAGAATCTTAAGTAGGCTACTTGCCCAGTGGGGAACCCAACAGGGGCTGCTGTAGGATTCCTTTATTTATTTTTTAAATTTGTATTTATTTATTTATTTATTTCAGAGAGAGAGCACGCATACACGTGCACGAGCGAGCGGGGTTGGGGGGACAGGGCAGAAGGAGAGGGAGAGAGAGAATCTAAAGCATACTCCATGCTGAGCAGGGAGCCAACACGAGACGAGGTTCGATCCCACAACCCTGAGATTATGACCTGAGCTGAAATCAACAGTCAGACACTTAACTGACTGAGCCACCCAGGTGTCCCTCAATGACCCTTCTAAGGACCAATAAATGTAAATGCCCTCATTCTCCTTCCTCAATTCAGTACCAAAAAGACACTCATTCAACTCTTGATTGTTCCACGCCGATTTTTCAATTTTTTTTTTCAAATTCACTCCACTTAATTTATTATCTATTTCTGTTTTTTGGGGTTTTTTTTCCACTTCCGGGTTTCTTCAAGCTTTTTCAACATATTCTTCTAAAATTAACACCTCATTCTCAAACCTCTTCATTTTCTCAGCAACCTCCCCCAGGTGACCACCTTCTCCCCTCTGCCCTCGAATTGTATTTGCTGCAAACACAGACTTCCTGGAAAACCATTTATTCAGACTTAGTGATTTGGACATAGCCATGTATTTGAATCAACCATCTCCTTATTGTTGATATTTCACTTTCAAATTCTATTTCCTTGGTTATTTGCTTCTCAGATTACAGATCACTTTTTTCCAGAAAGGAGGGAAAAAAACTGAGCACATATTGTAGCACTGAAGTATTTCCCCCAGTCCTTTCTTATGAAAGTAGTTCAGCTTAAACTGTACATTTAAGATCTGTTCAATTTCCTGAAGGCACACTAAACTTCACTTAAAAAAAAAAAAGAAAAGAATTGAGCTAGACATTTTTTTCTCCTCTAAAGAAAACAAAAGTTTCTCCCTAATCCTCAGTTGATATTCCTAACAAGGGACCTTACTAGACATAAGGAATAACAATAGCTAACATTTATAGAGTCTTTGTTATAAACGAAGCACTGTTCCATGCACTTGACATTTAGTATTATTTAACAATGATTCCCCAGCCTGGCTCAAGAGGAAATTGCTGGGTAAAAGTAGTAGTTCATCACCTTGCCTTCTATTTGTTCTTTTTTCTGTTATGTACCAGGGAAAATCTTGGTCCTAGGTTTCCCAATCCCTGGTTTTGAATATTCACACCCAAAGTCACTAATCTTTCTTGTTAACACCTTGTAGTTTGGCCCTTGATTAATTCAATCAGTGATTAGCACTTCTACAATAAGTGTTAATCTCTCTTTTAAAATACCTCAAAGCTCAGCCCTTTATTGAGGCTTTCTGCCCCAATCACAGTATACAAGAGAGGATTTCCCTATTGTGAGTGATATCTACAAGGCATTTCCCATGCACACCACCAGCTTGGGAAAGGCCTGCTTCAAAGACCTTTGTGCAATCAAAGCATGGAATCATAGGCTCAGGTTTGCACCCACCACATGCAATAGACTCCAACTGTGTACAGCTATTAATTATGTTAAAAGCAGGGGGCCGGCTACTTCAACACCAAAAGTGAATAAACCTCCAGAGGGCAACCTCAGCAGTTTAGTCTGGGAGGAGGGGATTCCCCGCTAGGCACTGCTCTCTGGTTCCCAGCCGCCCAGACGTTAGGTTGGTCAAGCATGAGAAATAGGGCCTTCTTAGAAGCAGCCAGCATAGCCTCAAGTGCCTCAGCTGGCAGGTGTGAAGGCCTTCACTCCCCAAGAGCAGTTTCCTCCCTGACAATGTATGTATGTGAACGAGCGCATAATTTCGGGGATGTACCCTACAGTTGTCCTTTCCATTTCACAAGTGAGGCTAGGGGTTTACTTTAGAGGCATTTGTCGAGGCTCACACTCTCCAACTAGCAAGCCCTGAGAAGGCACCCCATGTGAACAAAGACAAACATAACAAGCTAACTTTTCCTTTTCCATTTAAAAGAGAACAGCTTTGATCTTGGTTGCATGGTAGGTGGTCAGCTTTCCTTGCAGGCTGTAGTTTCAACACTTTAAACAAGTTTTGTATAAAGACAAACTTCTCCATGCCCTCCACTACTTGCAGCCTGGGGGCAGGGAGCTCCCAACATAAAAGGGTATTCTAAGAGAGCATTCCAACTAATTTAAATATTTCTCTTTTTGGCACAGCTGTGATGTCACAACCCCACCTTTAGGATGCATTTACCCATTAGCCCATTCTTTTCAGTCATCAACTCTTTGACACACAGATAAGGCAGATATCCTCATTCCATTTTACAGATAATGTGGAAGCCCAAAGAGATCCAGTGACCTAAATCACATAGCCATGCTACAGAGTGGAGGGTGATTTATACTTGGGTCCCTCCAGCTTATGTGGCCAAGAACATAACCATGCTCTTAGGCTCTCTCTCAATCAGTGGGATCAGAACTTGGTATAAGCTATTTATCAGCAGCAGAGCAAGGGCTAGGAAAAAATCAGAAAGCATCACAGTTCACTACGATAAAGGGAGAATGCATTTAAATGCATATTCCCAGATCTCACTCCATGGTAGAACCAAAGGACTTGAGGAGCCACAAGCCAGGCATGGTGGTAGCAGCCCATTACACAAAGACCCATGGAACTGGGGTAGAGAGAAATGGGAATTCCAAAGGAGGAGTCAAGGACAACCATGAGTGAGTGCATGTTTTTACTGCACTTTACCCTCACGCTCTCCTAGACTAGATGGACCTGGACTGAGATGCATGGTTCTTGAGCTTTAAAGCAAGATCATGGGGATGGCGTGGGGAATGCTTATTAAAACACAAATTCCTTATTCCACCTATTCCTATGAATCAAAATTCACGAAAGTGAGATCCAGGGTTGTGCCTTTAAACAAGCTTCCCAGGGATTCCGACCACACTTGGAGAAGCACGGGCCAGATTGCAGGGGAGGGTCTGCAGGTGTGTGTGGCTTCCCGCAACCAAGACAGCTCGGCTTGCTTCTGCATTGAATGAGAGCAGAAGAACAACAGAAATCTTTTATGAGCTGAAACAGGAAAAGACAGTTATTATAAGAAGTGTGCAAATCCAATGAAAAAATGTCCCAACCTTTCCCGGAGAGGGCTCCAGCACTGTAGAGGTATAGGGATGTGAGATTAGAGGGAAGACTTCACTACCTGGACATCTACTACCAAACTCAGGCTGTGGACCAACAAACAAGGTCCTGCTATAGTGGGGAGGGGAAATGAACAAGAGAGAGCAACACCAAGGAAGAGACTTGTTATGTATTTTATACCTCAGCTTTCATTCTAAATGCTACTCACACAAACACACAAAACATTTTTTAAAAATTTTAACAGGAACAAGAGAAGCCTTCACACTCTAGGAAAGAATAAACAAATTCAAAGAAAGGATATGCATATGTTATTATTTGTTGAGACAGGTAAGCAGTGACAAAGCTCAGCCTTAGGAACTAAAAGAAGCCATTTGTCAAGGCAAGATGGAAACACTAGGGATTATTTTGGAAAATTAATAAGAAGACAAGACTCCAATTTATATCTTACATGCCCTCAGTAAGCCTCAGATCCCTCATCTGTAAAATGGGAATAATAACATAACTTTTTTTTTTTTTTTAAGATTTTATTTATTTATTTGAGAGAGAGAAAGAGCACAAGAGGGGGGAGCGGGAGAGGGAGAAGCAGGCTCCTCGCCGAGCAGGGAGACCGATGCGGGACTCGATCCCGGGACTCCGGGATCATGACCTGAGCCAAAGGCAGTCGCTTAACCAACTGAGCCACCCAGGCGCCCCTAATAACATAACTTTTGACATAGGGTTGTTGAGAGAATTAAATGAGATAATGACAAGTTTAACAGGTTAACAGACATACGGTAAGTGCTAGTCATTATAGCTTATGTCATAGGATTGTTAACTGCACTAAGTAAACTCTTGGCACAGCACCTGCACATAGTAAGTAAATTATAACTACAAACACTATTATAAATTGTAAAATAACATTAGATAATGGAAGGTGAAAATAGGAACAAAGAACAAGGGCAATGAATAGAAAACAGTAACAAATAAAGTAATGTAACTACATCAGTAATCAGTTTAAACATCAATGGTATAAATACATGAATGGAAAGACAGAGATCATCAGAGTAGATCAAAATACAAGACCCACCCATATGTTGTCTACAAGAAACCCACTTTAAATATAAAGACACAGATAGAGTAAATGTATCAAGAAAAATATACTACACTAACACTAATAAGAAAGCAGAAGTAGCTATGTTAATTTCAGACAGAACAGGCTTCAATGCAAGAAAAATTATTAGAAATAAAGAAGGATATTATATAACGATAAAAGGGTCAATTCTCCAAGAAGACATAACAATCCTTAATGTGTATGCACCTAACAACAGAGTATCTATCTACACAAGGCAAAAAAAAATGTTTTAAGATTTTATTTATTTATTTGACAAAGAGAGAGAGAGTACAAGCAAGGGTAGCAGCAGGGAGATGGAGAAGCAGGCTCCCACTGAGCAGAGAGCTAGATGTGGGGCTCGATCCCAGGACCCTGGGATCATGACCTGAGTCAAAGGCAGATGCTTAACCTGCTGAGCCACCCAGGCACCCCTACATGAGACAAAAACTAATAGAACTGTATGAAAAAACAGATGAATCTACTACCATAGAGTTGAACACTCCTCTATCAGAAATGGACACACTTAGCAGGCAGAAAATCAATAAGGACATTGTGAACTTAACAACACCATCAATCAACTATATATAATCAACATCTATAGACTTCCTCATCCAACAACAACAGAATACACATTCTTCTCAAGCTCCCATAGAACATTCACCAAGATAGACTATATTCTGGGCTATAAAACATATTTTAACAGATTTAAAAAAGAAATCATATAATGTCTGCTCTCAGACCACAATGGAACCAAACTAGAAATCAACAACAGAAAGATAACTGGAAAATCCCAAACACTTGCAGATTAAACAACACAATTCTAAATAACACATGGGTCCAAAAAAAAAAAAAAAGAAGAGAAATTAAAATAATTTTTTTAACTGAATGAAAATGAAAATACATTTTATTAAAATTTATGGAATGTAGTGAAAGCAGTGCTTAGTGGGAAATTTATAGCACTGAATGCAGATATTAGAAAAAAAGATTAGAAAATCAATAATCTAAGCTTCCACTTTAGGAAACTAGAAAAAGAAGAGCAAATTAAATCTAATTTAATAGAGGAACATAAATAATAAGAATTAGAACAGAAATCAATGAAATTGAAAACAGGAAATCAACAGAGAAAAATCAATGAACCCAAAAGCTACTTCTTTGAAAAGATCAATAAAACCCCTAAGCATTTAGCCAGAGTAACTTAAAGAAAAAGAAAGGACACAAATTACTAATGCCAGAAATGAAAGAGAGGACATCACTACAGATTCCATGGGCCTTAAAAGGATAATAAAAGAATATTATAAACAACTTTATGCCCACACATTTGATACCTTAGATGAAATGAACCAATTCCTTGGAAAACACAACCTGCCAAAACTCACACAAGAAGAAATAGTCAATCTGAATAGGTCTGTATCTATTAAAGAAAGTGAATAAAACAGGAAAGTGCCAGGCCCAGATGGACCCACTCGTGAATTCTACCAAAAATTTAAAGAAGGTATTATATCAATTTTCTTTTATTTTTTTTTATTTTTTTTTTAAAGATTTTTATTTATTTATTTGACAGAGAGGGACACAGCGAGAGAGGGAACACAAGCAGGGGGAGTGGGAGAGGGAGAAGAAGGTTTCCTGCCAAGCAGGAAGCCCAATGCGGGGGCTTGATCCCAGGACCCTGGGATCATGACCTGAGCCGAAGGCAGACGCTTAAGGACTGAGCCACCCAGGCGCCCCTATATCAATTTTCTATCCTCTTTCAAAGGATATCATCCTTCAGAGGATAGAAGCAGAGGGAATACTTCTGAACTCATTCTATGAGGCCAGCATTACCCTAATACCAAAACCAGATAAAGATATTACAAGAAAAGAAAACTGCAGAACAATATCTCTTATAAACATAGATGCAAAACTCCTCAAGAAAATATTAGCAAATTGAACCCAACAATGTATAAAAGGAATTATACACCATAACCAAGTGGGATTTGTCCCAGGTAAGCAAGACTGGTTCACCATTCAAAAATCAATTAATATGATCTATCACATCAAGAGGCTAAAGAGGAAAAATCACATGATCATATCAATAGATGCAGAAAAAGCATCTGACTAAATTCAACACCAATTCCTGATTAAAAAAAAAAAACTCAGGAAACTAGGAGGAGGATAACTTCCTCAACTTAATAAAGAATAACCACAATAAACCTATAACTAACATCACACTTAATGGTAAGAAACTTAAAGCTCTCTAACTAATCAAGAACAAGGCAAAAATGTCCCCTCTCACATTTGTTTTTAACATCATACTGGAAGCTCTAGATAATGCAATAAGACAAGAAAAGGAAATGAAAGATATACTGACTGGGAATGAAGAAATAAAACTGTCTTTGTTCAAAGATGATATGATCATCTACATAGAAAATCTTAAAGGACTGACAAAAAAATCCCCCATAAATAATAAGTGATTATAGCAAGACTTGAGGATTCAAGTTTAATATACAAAATCAATCACTCTCCTATATACCAGCAATGAACCAATGAACAATTTGGGATTTGAAACTTAAAAAACATAATACCATTTACATTATTACATATTACATTACCCCCCAAAAATGAAATACTTAGGTATAAATCTAACAAAATATAAACAAGATATGTACAAGAGGAAAACTACAAAACTCTGATGAAAGAAATCAAAGAACTAAATGAATGGAGAGCTATTTCATGATCATTCATAGATAGGAAGACTCAGAATTGCTAAGATGAGGGGCGCCTGGGTGGCTCAGTTGGTTAAGCAACTGCCTTCGGCTCAGGTCATGATCCTGGAGTCCCTGGATCGAGTCCCGCATCAGGCTCTCTGCTCGGCAGGGAGCCTGCTTCTCCCTCTGACCCTCCCCCCTCTCATGTGCTCTCTCTCTCTCTCTCATTCTCTCTGTCTCAAATAAATAAATAAAATCTTTAAAAAAAAAATTGCTAAGATGTCAGTTCTTCTCAACTTGATTTGTAAATTTAGGTCACTCCTCATCAAAATCCCAGCAGGTTATTTTGTGGGTTTTGACATACCAATATTAAAGTTTATATGTAGAAGCAAAGGACCCAGAATAGCCAACACAATGTTGAAGGAGAAGAACAAAGTTGGAGAACTAACAATACCCAGCTTCAAGTGTTACTATAAAGCGGCAGTAATCAAGATAGTGTAGTATTGTCAAAGAACAGACAAGTAGATCAATGGGGCAGAATAGAGAGTCCAGAAATAGACCCACATAAATATAGTGAACTAATCTTTGACAAAGGAGCCAAGACAATACAAGAGAGCAAAAATAATCCTTTCAATAAATGCTGCTGGAACAACTAGACATCCACATGCAAAATAATGACTCTAGACAGACACAGATATTACACCCTTTGAATTAACTCAAAATGCATCATAGACCAAAATGTAAAACACAAAACTGTAAAACTCTTAGAAAATAACATAAGAGGGGCTCTTGGGTGGCTCAGTCAGTTAAGCATCTGCCTTTAGCTCAGGTTATGACCCTGGGGTCCTGGGATTGAGCCCCACATCGGGCTCCCCTGCTAAGGGGAGAGCCTGCTTCTCCCTCTCCCTCTGCTGCTCCCCCTCTTGTATGCTCTTTCTCTCTCTGTGTGTGTCAAATAAATAAAATCTTAAAAAAAAAAAAAAAGAAAGAAAGAAAAATAACACAGGAGAAAACCTAGATGACTTTGGGTATGGCGATAATTTTTGTTTATTTATTTTTTTGGCGATAACCTTTTAGATACAACTCTAAAGGCATGATCCAGGAAAGAAAGAATTTATAAACTGGACTTTATTAAAATTAAGTTCTGCTCTGTGAAAGACAATATCAAGAGAATGAGAAAACAAGCCACAAACTGGGAGAAAATATTTGCAAAAGACATACTGATAAAGAACTGTTGTCCAAAATAACACAAAGTTTAAAACTCAACAGTAAAAAATGAACAATCTTACACTGTGAAGAGCATAGCATAATGTATAGAGAAGTTAAATCACTATGTTTTATACTTGAAACTAATGTAACATCGTGTGTCAACTCTACTCAAATTAGAAAAAAAATTTTTTAAATGAACAACCTGATTAATAAATGGGCAAAAGATCTGAACACATCACTAGAGAAGATATACAGATGGCAAATAAGCATATGAAAAGATGCTCAACACCGTTGGTCATTAGGAAACTGCAAATTGAAACAAAAATGGGATAACACTACACACCTATTTGAACAGTCAGAATCCAAAACACTAACACCACCAAATGCGGGCCAGGATATGGAACCAAAAGAACTCTCAGGGCACCTGGCTGGCTCAGTCAGTAAAGCAGGAGACTCTTGATCTCAGGGTTGAAAGTTCAAGCCCCATGATGGGTGTAGAAATTACTTAAAAATTAAAAAATATCTTTGGAGCACCAGGTTGACAGCGTTTGGCTGGCAGTTAAGTGTCTTAACTCAGATCTTGCTCTCAGGATCATGGGTTTGAGCCCTGCGTTGGGCTCCATGCTGGGCATGGAGCCTACTTTAAAAAAATAAAATAAATCTTTAAGAAAAAACAAAAGAAAATAGCAATTCTCATTCATTGCTGGTGGAAATGCCAAATGATACAGACACTTTGGAGGACAGGTTGGCAATTTCTTACAAAACTAAACATGTTCCTACCACATAATCCAGCCACTGTGCTCCTTGGTATTTACCCAAATGAGCTGAAAACATATGTCTACCCAAAAACCTGCATATGAACGTTTATAGCAGCTTTATTCATAACTTCCAAAACTTGGAAGCAACTGAGATTTCCTTGACTAGGTGAATGGACAAACTACAGTACACGCAGACAGTGAAATAGTATTCAGCACTAAAAAGAAATGAGCAATTGGGGAGGTTATGCCTGTGTGGGGGCAGGGGGCTTATGCGAGACCTCTGTACCTTCCATTCAATTTTGCTGTGAACCTAAAACTGCTCTAAAAAATATTTTTTAAAATCGATAAATAAAATGTCATAATTATTACACAGCACTTGGTCTTCCAAAATGCTTTCAAATTTATAATGAATATTTTAAAATATCCACATGGTAACATGTGATAAAAGGGACATTTAAAAGACCAGTAGTCTTAATTTTAGTGCCCAAGAAAACACTGAGGAAAAAATTAATAAGCCAATTTTCAAATCCCACAAGAGAACAAAGTACATGACACTGATTTTATTAAGAAAATCCTGGTCAGGGGCGCCTGGGTGGCTCAATCAGTTAAGTGTCCAGCTCTTGGCTTCAGCTCAGGCCATGATCTCAGGATCATGAGATGAACCTTATGTCCAGCTCTGTGCTCAGCGCAGAGTCTGCTTGAGATTCTTTCTCTCTTCCTCTCCCTCTCCCTCCGTCTGTCCCTCCCTCAACTCATGCCCGTGTGCACACACTTGCTCTCACTCTCTCTCAAATAAATAAATAAATAAATAAATAAATAAATAAATAAATAAATAAATAAATAAATAAAATCTTTAAAAAAGAAAAGAAAATCCTTGTCAAGCAAAAGAAGACAGATTATGAAAAGCTGCAGCAGTGGAGCAGAACTGATCTGGCTAACTATAGTGAGACTTTTGTCCCACATCTTTTGGCTTTCTAAAATGTCAGGAACCAGGAGTGTGGTGACATTGTTCTCGGTTGAAAAGGCAAAGATTCTCATTGGATTAAACAAATGAGGAGAGTTTGGAGAGGTCAGTCGTGGGTCCAGTGGTATTTAAAGGGTCTATGGGGAAGAGTCTTTAACACAGGAAAAAAGGAGGACACTGCCAAGGCTGTGGGAAGGTCAGAGGGAACAGGCATTCTAACAGCCACCCCACTTTGGCAGGTCTTAACCAGAGTTCCCTGAGAACTTCTCCTGAGAGGTCCTGTCCCAGCTGGAAAAACACTGGTCTGGAATGTTCTGACCTTGTTGAAGTAAGAGCCATGTGAAGCAGAAACAAAGACCAGATATGTGCTTCTTCTCTTGTTTCCCCAAACATTCATTCATTCACTCTTTCCATCATCAATATATATTGATAGAGCACCTCCCATGTTCTAGGCTGTGTGCTAGGTGCTGAGGTTGCATCAGTAAATTAAAAGAGTCCCTGCTTTCATGGAGGGAGATGCAGACAATAATATGATAAATAAATATGTAATAACATGTCAGGATATGAGAGGTGCTATGAAGAAAAATAAGGCAGGTAAAGGAATAGAGTGATGAGGTATTGGGGTGTTATTTTAGATGAGGCTTCTCTGAGTGGGTGAAGTCTGGGCGGAGACCTGACTGAAGGGGTTTTTAAAGAAATAGATTCAGTAATATCATCCATAGGAACATGATGAGATGTTTCTGTAGGTATTCTCAAATATGAACTAAAAGGGGCACCTGGGTGGCTCAGCCAGTAAGCATCTGCCTTCAGCTCAGGTCATGATCCCAGGGTCCTGGGATCAAGCCCCACATTGGGCTCCCTGCTCAGTGGAGAGCCTGCTTCTCCCTCTCTGTCTACCATTCCCTTCCGTTCGTGTTCTCTCTCTCTCTCTCACTCGCTCTCGCGCTATCTCAAATAAATAAACAAAATCTTAAAAAAAAAAAAAAAAAGAACTGAAAAGGTGAAAATGTGGTACCCAACTGAAAACAAGAAGTTGGGACAGGGAGACTAGGAAATGACAAGCAGAAGAGGATGGTGAATTTCGTTACCAGACAAACCTGGCTGGGTTTGAATCCCTGCCCTGCTGTGTGACCTTTATGAAGTTATTTAACTTCTTTAAGTCAGCCTCAGTTCCCCCATCTGTAAAATAAGGACCAACTAAAGTATCAACTTTCCTGGGTTATTATAAGACTTATAAGAATTCAATGAGATGATATATATAAGACTATCAAGTCCAGTGCCGTGTCGTACTGTAAAAGTTTTTTAAATGATAGCTATTATTATTTACCAGAATGTGACAAACTGGTTAGTTTCATTTTCTTGCCCAAAAGAATTTTAAAACAAAGACTGACATGCTTAAAAGAGTAGAGGGGTTTTAATCTACAATCTATGGATCTGTAGCTTGAGGATGCGAGTGTCCACGGATTGGTTTTTAAGATGTCTGTAAATCCCTGAAACTGTGTGTAAAATATGGAGGATTGTATGTGCATTTTTCTAAGAAGAGGGCAGCTGGCTTTCATTACATTCTCAAAGTAGACAATGACCTCAGTAGTTAAGAGCTATTGCTTTTCAAACCAGCAATTCACTGTCTTTGTTGTTTGCCTGATTTTCCATTTCAGGTTATTCTAGTTTTCTTTTTTTCTTTTGTAATATTTTATTTATTTATTTGAGAGAAAGAGAAAGCATGGGAGAGAAAAAGCACAAGCAGAGGAAGGGGCAGAGGGAGAAGCAGGCTCCCTGCTGAGCAGGGAGCCCAATGCAGGGCTCAATCTCAAGACCCTGGGATCATGACCTCAGCCAAAGGCAGATGCTTAACTGACTGAGCCATCCAGGAATCCCTTATTCTAGTTTTCTGATCACAGAGGATTTTTTTCTGAACAATGGAAGTTTTTTAAATGAATATAAATATTTAAGGGTCTCTCTATTTGCCATCCTATTAGTTTAAAGACATTATCTATTGGTGATAATATTCTCTCTTATTCTCCTTTTCACTTGCTAGAGCTAGAAAATGACTTCTTATTCACTTTGATACTTCTTTCTGAAAGATGCTCTTTTTCTTGGGTTGACTTTCTGATTCTATGCTTAAAAGAGTGCTGTTTTATCATACTCTTTCTTACCTATATAGCCTGATTTCCATTTTTTCTATGGAATTTTCGTTTACTTATCACTTGTGAGTACAACTGAAACCCAAGTTGTATGAGTGATACCCTCCTTAAAAAGAAGAGAGAAAGGAAAAAAAAAAAGAAAAGAAAAAAGCTATGCAATCTCAGTCTATGCACAATTATGGACTAGATTTAGAATGCAGAAAATATTGCAGTGAAATTTATAAATTTATTAAAAACTAGTACATATCAATTGTAACTTGAAGAAATGACACATTGTTTTTATACTTGCATACAGTTTGCTAGGTCATTTGCTACACTGGCCATATAAATGGACTGTCGCTGGCTCCTTCAGGTTGCCTGGTTGATTCTTTCATGAGAAGTTAACAATATCTGAAGAGTCTGGGCCTCCTGAGAGAAGAGACTCTCTGAGTACACTATTTGTTAAGACTCTTGATAGCAAAATCCACATCTACCTTAAACTGGAGTAGGCACGCAAAGAGAATTCATAGGTGAGAGCAACTAAAAAGATACATTCCAAGACCTCAAGTGGATGCCTAAAACCACAGACAGTATTGAAACCTATATATTATGTTCTTTCCTATACATACATGCCTATGATAAAGTTTAACTTATAAATCAGGCACAGTAAGAGATTAACAACAATAACTAATAACAGAATAATTGTAAGAATACCCTGTAATAAAAGTTATGTGAATGTGGTCTCTCTCTCAAGCTCTCTTATCGTACTGTACTCACACTTCTTCTTGTGATGACGTGAGATGATAAAATGCCTACATGATGAGATGAGTGAAGTGAAAGACATAAGCACTGTAATGTAGCATCCAAGCCACTACTGACCTTCTGACAATACACAGAAGGAGGATCATCACCTTCCGAACCATAGTTGACCCTGGGTAACTGAAACTGTGGAAATCAAAACCGTGGACAAGGGGAGACTACAGTAGTAATAACCCAAGCCTGGACTTTTCCATTTCTTCAAATATGAACCAGGAAACCACCCTCTAAATAATAGAAAGGAAGAGTAAGAAGAGGTGGAAAGAGGATGCAGAAAGGAATATGAAAGGGTATCTCAGACTGATTTAGTTCACTTTCCTTCTTCACTGAGAATAGATAGGATGATAAATACCCATTCTACCAATTAAAGACAAATTTGAGTGAACAAGTTCTTCTTTTAATATGTTACCACCAAGCTGCCAAGAAAGCTTACACCCAAAACAGTCAAAAGAGAATGGACTTTAGAACTGCATTCAAATTCTATCACTGCCACTTATCAGCTATGAGACCTAGAGCAAATTATACTTAACTGAGTCTGACTTTCCTCCTATGAAGGATGCGGATACTGACTTCTATCCTGTAGGGTTGGGATTTTTTTTTTTCCTCCCTTAATTGCTTTTTCAAAAAAGAAGTTTTATTAAGGCATAATATATATCTGGGGCACCTGGGTGGCTCAGTCGTTAAGCGTCTGCCTTCGGCTCAGGTCATGATCCCAGGGTCCTGGGATGGAGCCCCACGTTGGGCTCCCTGCTCAGCAGGAAGCCTGCTTCTCCCTCTCCCACTCCCCCTGCTTGTGTTCCCTCTCTCACTCTGTCTCTCTCTGTTAAATAAATAAAATCTTTAAAAAAAAAAAAAAAGGTATAATATATATCACTGGTTAAAGAGAGGTTATATCCATGAACTGGGGTACCTGGCTGGCTCAGTCAGTGGAGCATGAAATTCTTGATCTTGAGGTTGAGCTCAAGCCCCACAATGGTTGTAGAGATTAATTTAAAATTTTTTAAAATATAAATAAATAAATAAATAAAATATATATCCATGAACCATGCAACCTAAACCTTTACACCTAGAAACCACACTCTTTTTCTGAGTTTTACTAACCTTTCAATTATTCACATTCATTTACTCATGCCTCATTTATTGGACCCCTCCTATGGGCAAAGCACATGTACATCTAGCACACATAATTTTATATTCTTATGAGCAATTCGATCACTGGTTCAACAGCAGGAAACTTACCATGTGCTTCCTACTCACTATGCATACTCCATAAACAACACCTACCAGATGCATAGCATCAACACTCCACATGAATGTAACTTTTATTCCCAAGCTGGGATTTTTTGTCATTTTTGTCTATTGCTATATCCCCATCATATAGAATAGTGCTTGCTATATATTGGGCACTCTGTTTGTTGAATGGATGAATGAATCTTTTACCTCTGTTGGGTTTCTATGATAGGTAGACGTTCTTCCTATTTGAACCTTCCTATTTCCCTAGCATGTTGAAATCTGTTTATTTCCTGATGTTCACATGAGGCTTAAAATTGTGAAATAAAGGGAAGGATGCCTGCTGACTTTAGTCACCTTAAGAGAAGTGGTAACACACTGAAAATGACAAAAATGATAGTTCAGACCAGGTCAGGTCAAATGGACATAAGCCAAAGATTTAGTCATTCTGAAGTGCCACATCTTTTTAAGACAACATAATAAAAATGGCCAGGCATTGTGCTAAGTACATTATATATATATGTATACATATATATATACACATATATATATACATCATTTACTCCTTCCAACAATCATAAAAGACAGGTGTCATGGGGCACCTGGGTGGCTCAGTCGTTAAGCGTCTGCCTTCGGCTCGGGTCGTGATCCCAGAGTCCTGGGATCGAGCCCCGCATCGGGCTCCCTGCTCAGTGGGAAGCCTGCTTCTCCCTCTCCCACTCCCCCTGCTTGTGTTCCCTCTCTTGCTGTATCTCTCTCTGTCAAATAAATAAATAATCTTTAAAAAAAAAAAAAAGACAGGTGTCATGAGCCCCATTTTACAGATAAAGAAAGTGGAATTTAGAGAAGACAATGCATCTAAGATCAAGCACCCAGATAGTAAGTAGTCCAGCTCTCTAACTCAGGTCTGTTGACTCCGGAAAATTGCTCTGAACCCCTTTGCCACATTGCCTTTTCTGAAAACCAAAGCCCCTGAAGAGGAAATAGACCTTATGGATGGGTCATAAGGTGCAGAAGCAACCAAACTTAATCTTGAAGTAATCTTGACCCATGTATAAGAGATGGTTAAGATCCAAATCTCAGATTATTATTCATAGGCACCCAAAACCATTAGTATCAGGCTCTCATCCAAGAAAGGGACAGAACTTCCCCCACTGACCAGCTATTACTTATTTTAAATACCACCCCTTTGAATGATTCTTATTCACATATGATCAAAGTAGGTCATTGGAGATCAATAATATTCTACTTGAGAGCATGTTGGCCAGAAATATTTTTTAACATTTTTGAAGTTTTCGTTACAGAAAATTTCAAACATATCCAAAAAGAGAGAGAAAAGTACAGCTATCCTTCACTCAATGAGTGTAATCCATTCCTAAAAATGTTTCTTCTAAATGAACAAGGAAAACAAACTTAGGTAAGTGTATTAGTTTGCGAAGGCTGCCGTAACAAAGGACTACAGATTGCGTGGATGGAACAATAAAAATTGATTCTCTCCCAGTTCTGGTATAATGACAAAAAGTCACAAAAAGCAAAGGAATTGCTGCTTAAAAAGTGGTATCACTTTTTCAAGAGCCACTATGGTGAAAAATCACTAATTGAGCAATTATTATTTAAGTCTATACAATGAGCCTCCAAGCTTCAAGTCACCCAGCTTCACCTATCAGCCTATGGCCAATCTTCTTCCATTTTTTTTTTAAAGATTTTTTTTATATTTATTTGACAGAGAGAGACACAGCGAGAGAGGAAACACAAGCAGGGGGAGTGGGAGAGGGAGAAGCAGGCTTCCCGCTGAGCAGGGAGCCCGATGCGGGGCTCGATCCCAGGACTCTGGGATCACGACCTGAGCCGAAGGCAGACACTTAACGACTGAGCCACCCAGGCGCCCCAATCTTCTTCCATTTATTCCCTCACCCAGTGTCCCCTCCCCACTCACATTATTTTGAAGCAAGTCTATATCATATTTCATCTATAAATTAGACTTACTTTTAGGAAAGAAACACTGCTCAGCTTTTTTTTTTCCCCCCACTGGGCAATCCTTTAATAAGCACCTTGCCTAATTTATTAAAATAACAGCAGGTAAAGCAAAACAAACCCAAACTCCAAATTTTCAATGGTCCCCTTGTTGTGCATACAGTCTCAAGAACATGCCACCCTCCCCAATACCAACCCACTACTGAGCTTTTAATAGATTACATGCAAGCCACAGTGGAGCAAAATTCTACAAGTATTGCCCAATATTACATCAAATTTCCCGATAAAAGAATCGTTCCATACTAAGCATTTATGGTTTAGACATGGTTTCAAAGCTCAACTCTGTCATTATTAGCTGTATGACTTCTGGCAAATTAGGTAGCTTCTCTAAGCCTCAGCTCCCTCACTCAAAAAATAGGGGCTGATAAATGTATTTCATATTGTTGTATTGAGTAAATAAAATAATATATAATGCACTTAGCACAGACGTGGCATCATAAATACATAATAAAGGTAGCTAATTTTTTTTTTCAATGTCTGGCACAGAGTGAATGCTCAATAAAGTGTTACTCACCACACAGCTATTTCATTACTGTGAGGGACTCCTGTGACACATGATGGACCCTGCTGGTATGGTTACCCATGCGTGTTATTGCTGATGAGACTATCTGACTCTAAATCTAGAATCTTCTTCCAGGGATGGATCTTCCCTGGGCACAGCTCAGCTGAGCAGTCCCTCCCCTTCTCCTCACACCCTCAAACTAGTTAAAAGTTGCCCTCAAGGTGATACTTGAAGAAAAGAAAAATAGGTAAAGCAGAAGGAAGAATTCACCAAATTATATGTGAGCAAATGGAAGGTCTGGAAATAGCTCCACATATTAAGCATGAGAAGATTTTCAAAAGCATGGCAGCTATGCAAATACGCTACAACAAAGAAATGAAGAAAATGATAAGATGATAAAACAACAGAATGAGATGAAAAGGGAGACAGAGGAGCACGTGGGTGGCTCAGTCGTTAAGCGTCTGCATTCGGCCCAGGTCATGGTCCCAGGGTCCTGGGATCGAGCCCCACATCAGGCTCCTTGCTCGGTGGGGAGCCTGCTTCTCCCTCTCCCACTCCCCCTGCTTGTGTTCCCTCTCTTGCTTTCACCCTCTCTCTGTCAAATAAATAAATAAAATCTTTAAAAAAAAAAAAGAAAAGGGAGACAGAGGTTAAAGAAACAAATAAAGGGCCAAAGCATACTACTGAAGAACTATTAAGAAAATATAAACTAGAGGAGAAATAATACATATTTCCTGAAAACTGAATTATTAATGCAATAAATAGGCTTTAGTTTTGCTTTTCAACAAATGCAAGGAAAAGTTCAAAGACATTAAAATAAGCAGAGAGAAGATAATAGAAATGGAAGACAGACCAAAACACTCTGACATAATGACAACAGACATCACTGAAGCAGCAAACCTAACCAATCATACAGAAAAAATTGTTTAAAGTTCCAAAAGAAAATTTCCCTGATGTTAAGAGTCAAATCTGCATATTAAAGGAGCACACATGTTTAAACAATAAAAGAGCACAAGCAACATTGAGATATATCCCAGGTGTAACTGAACTTTAAGGATGAACAATTCTTCAGGAAAACAAGCAAGAAAAATAAGTAATTTACGAGGGTTTTTGTTTATTTTTTTGTTTTTGTAAGCCAAGAAGGCTTCAAACTCCCCTGGTCTTATTCCATGCCAGAGGTACTGAAACATCAGTAAACACAAGTTGTCATTCATCTATAATGGTAACAAGCAAACATCTCAAATATGAAAATAAACAAACTCAGGGTTCACATGAACCTTCCTTAGAAAAAATATCCAATGATGACTCAACTGAAAAGGAGATAAATGGAGAAGCCATGGTTAAAGACCACATTCAGTACCTTTTGTCAAAAGACAAAACAGCAGGGTGCCTGGGTGGCTCAGTCGGTTAAGCATCTGCCTTCGGGTCAGGTCATGATCCCAGGGTCCTGAGATCAAGCCCCACATCGGGCTCCCCGCTCCTAGGGGAGCCCACTTCTCCCTCTGCCCCTCCCCCCTCTCATGCTCTCTCTCTCTCTCAAATAAATAAAAATCTTAAAAAAAAAAAAAAAAAAAGACAAAACAGCAATATCCACCAAGTTCTAAGAAAAAAAAAAGTATGACTCAAGATTTTATATCCAGCCAGGCTATTTTTTTGAGGTAATGGAAAGACATTCTCAACACTACAAATACTCAAGGCATACAGCTACTATAATATATTCTTGGGGAAGAGAGGCTACTTGATGATGAAATCCACATAAACCAGAGAGGAATTAAAGCAAAGAACTCAAGAATGAAGAAGAGATGATTAAAAAAAAAACAAAACTGGTACAGAACACTGAATATAGAACAAAGATGATTAACCAACTGTGGAAATTATGGTTACAAAACAGAATGTAAATATTAAAAACCATAACCACATAAAAATGAAATGAACCAACTAGACTCAGCAGAGGAAAGAGGAGATAGAGGACTGTTTAGTGTACTGAACAGTCGCTTAACAACTAGGAGGGCATGAAAGACACTCTGAAAGTGCAATGTGAAAGTGAAAAAAAAACCCATGATGACTCAAAACTCTCAATGCTTATTAGTTTTTTTCAAAATGTTAGGAGTATCTTTAAAGAACTAATGTTCCTTGGTTTTTGGCTTTTTTTAAAAGACTTTCTTTATTATTGAGAGAGTGAGCACATGGCTGGGGGGGCGGTGCTGGGCAAACGGAAAAGCAGACTCTCCTCAATGAACAGGGAGCCCAATGCAGGGCTCTATCCCAGGACCCCAGGATCCCAGGATCATGACGTGAGCCGAAGGCAGATGCTTAACCGAATGAGCAACCCAGGTGTCCTAAAACTAATGCTCCTGGTAATAAACAAACATTTAAAGTTCAATTCCCTCACTTTCACTTTTGTTACTGCTTCACTTTAGTTCCTTTTTCTTTTGTCAAATTTAAATAGGATTAAAGTAGCACACTGAGAATGATCCCATTCCTGACTAGCAGTCTTTTCTGTATGTACATAGGATGTTGGAAGTAATGTTCTCTCTTATGACAAGGGTTAAATGGTAGGTTTAGGGGCAGTTTTTCTTTTTTCTTTCTTTCTTCCTTTTTTTTTTTTTTTTTTAGAGACAGAGTGTGCAGGGCGGAGGAGGGGCAAAGGGAGTGGAAGAGAAGCTCAAGCAGACTCTGCACTGAGCTCAAAACCCAACGCAGGGCTCGATCTCATGACCCTGAGATCATGACCTAAGTTGAAACCGAGAATCCAACACTCAACTGACTGAGCCACCCAAGCACCCCAGGGGTAGTTTTTCACTTTTCCCTGTCCTTTGTTATATTCTTCTTCTTCTCCTTCTCCTCTTCCTTCTTTAAAGTGGACCCCCATTATGTGTACAAAAAGAGCAATCGTATTCTAAAATGTAAAAGTGAACAGGGAAAAGAGTTAGGTCAACGCACAGAATCTTTGCCACGATTCACCTGGTTTAACAACCCTAGGTCACATAAATGCTTTGTAAAGAGAAAATACCAGTTGCAAAGAAAATGCCAAGCAAGAAACGGTAGTAAAGATGATAACGGACACGGCAGTAAGAGGGCAATCTGAAAAAGTGGCACAAGCTTTGGTTTGGGAGTCACAAGACCAGAATTCTTGTTCTGGTTCAGGTACTCATGCTTCATGTCACCTTAGATAATCTCCATGTCACCATGGATACATCATTGAACCTTTCTGAGCACCTTGTCCAATATTTCAATATATTCCCATTTCTCATGAAAAAGTAGGAATATGTGTTTTTAGGTATAATATCATGATATTTAAATTCTGGCAACTAACCCCAAATATTTTAAACACTTACAGGCTAAACAGAGCATATCTGAAGTCATATTCAGTGGGTCTACCACTTGGTGACCAACAGCATTCACATACCCCATCAGTGGACAAAGTTGGGCCTAATGGAAGCTTTCCAGGAGTCTGGGGGAGCCAGCTCATACACACTCACAAGAACCAGTTGTGTGGGGGCGCCTGGGTGGCTCAGTTGGTTGGGCAGCTGCCTTCGGCTCAGCTCATGATCCCAGGGTCTTGGGATCAAGCCCCACATCAGGCTCCTTGCTCAGTTGGGAGCCTGCTTCTCCCTCTGTCTGCCACTCCCCCTGCTTGTGCTCTCTCTCTGTCAAATAAATAAAAATAAAATCTTTTTAAAAAGTAAATTAAAAATAAATTAAAAAGAAGAACCAGTTATGTGATTCAATGACATCACATTGGTAGATTGAAATTAGCCATGTCACAGTATTTACACCATGGAAATCATAGCTGGTTGTGAAACATTTACTGTAATACCACTGTAGATATCTGTCCCAGCTGATCCTATGGCTATTGTACTTTATGTCAGAACCAGAAGAAATCTAAGATATTCAGTAAGAAATGAAAAGTTAACCAATCTAGCTAAGGCAAAAAGGGGGGAATTTTTTTTTAATTCAATTAATTAACATATAATGTATTATTTGGTTCAGGGATACAGATCTGTGATTCATCGGTCTTATATAATACCCAGTGCTAATTACAACACATACCCTCCCCAATATCCATCACCCAATTACCCCATCTCCACCCAGCTACCCTACCCCCTTCCCCTCCAGCAACCCTGTTTGTTTCCTATGATTAAGAGTCTCTTATGGTTTGTCTCCTTCTCTGGTTCCGTTTTGTTTCATTTTTCCCTCTCTGCCTTATTTCTTAAATTCCACATGTCAGTGAGATCATATGATAATTGACTTTCTCTGACGGACTTATTTCACTTAGCATAATATAAAAAGGGGGGCATTTAATTGAAAAAACTACCAAACCTTAGGGAAACCAGAAATGTGGCCTTCTGATTAAGACAATAAAAGACAGGGGTGCCTGGGTGGCTCAGCTGGTTAAGCATCAGACTCTTGATGAGCTCAGGTCATGATTTCGGGGTCGTGAGATCAAGCCCCCCATGGCGCTGCATGTTCAGCGGAGAGTCTGCTTGTCCTTCTCCCTCTGCTCTTACCCCCTCCTCCTGCTCACACGCTCTATCTCTCTTAAATAAATAAATAAATAAATAAATAAATAAATAAATAAATAAATAAATAAATAAATAAAATCTTAAAAAAGAAAAAAGACAAGAAAAGACATAGGAGTGTTTGCCACCTAGAATCCCGCTCTCTCCATCACTAGTGTTGGCCTCTCTGTGGGTCATAACTTCCTTCTCTCTTACAGCTTCTCTGTGGCAAGATCAAGTCTAGGGGTAGCAAAGAGAAGCGCTTGCTCCCCAAGAGCACAGGTCTGCTGCTGGCACATATGGTTCCTTCTTCCTCTGGGCTGAGGGAGCCCCACACCAGGGTGCACAACAGCTTAGTAGGAAACATAGGCTGGGTTTCAACCCTTACTGGCTCCATCTGGGTACCTGGGTGCAGTGCACAAATTTCACAACTGTATACAATGGCGCCATATGAACACATTCTCCAAAAGTGGTACTTTTCAATAAGCTTTAGCTAAGATGTTGATGTAATGATGTTAAGAATGTGATGAAAATACAACAGGGAAGGAAGAGTTGGTTCAAAATAGAACGGAAAGCATCCATAGTTAAGCTTGGAAATCCAAGAGAAGGGGGCTTCCCCTCAGTATCCCCTATTTTATAAACTTTGCATTTGGGAAACATTTTAGATTTAAGAAAAACTGCAAAGTCAGAGTTCCCATCCCAAGAAATGGAATGACCCAGATGAAATGCTTTTGTAAACTTACTGAGACTTGCAAAAGTATAAACATATGATTTCACTTTCTATTTAGTCCATTAACAAAAAAAAAAAAAAAAAGTGAAGGTTGGCTTTAAAGTTCAGAATCTTGTGCTAAATTTGTTCAAAATTGTTTTGAAATAGTCGCCAAGTGGTTACTTCCCCATACTTATCTCCATATAGTATCTTATATTGAAAATAAAGCCAAAGGAAGGAAAAGACTATTAATAATTATGACAAGGGCAGTTCATTCATTGCCTTCATTCATTTGACAAGATTTCCACAGCTTTTGATATGCCCCAAGCATATTAAGGTAGAGGGCAAAGAGTGATGTGGAAGACAAGCACATCTTTACCCTAATGGAGCTTCTAGTTTAATGGAGACAGGCCAAAGATACAAAGGCCTAGAGGACAAGGGAAAGAAACATAAGTTTGTGAAATGGAATGACTGGGTAGGACCTGTGACAAACCGAAAAGAAGCTGTACTAACTAAAGTTCTTCAAGTTTAATTTTAAGAAAAGCAAAACCAAAAAAAAAATCAGAATACATCTGAAGGTACATTAGGCCTATATACTATTTGAAACATTAAGTGAACAATTGCAAAAATAATTATGTAAGTGGAAGTAAAGACTATTTTTTCAAGTTTATGATGCGATGAGGAAGTCTAGTAATGGCCCCTGACTACAATTCCTGAAGAAATTACATTTTCTCAGAGACCTGAATGATTAGTAGAAGTTAGTTAGGCAATAAGGACTGGGGGAAGAAAATTTAAGATAAATATAACAGTAGGGGGGAATAGGATCTTTGAAGCTTCAACATGACTGAAAGCCAGAGAATAAGGGGGAAAAGAGATGAGCTGAAGTTTCAGGGGTGAGATAATGAAAGATTGCACAGGCTGTGTTGAGAATTTCCAACTTACTCTAAAACTAATGAATATTCATTAAAGGATTATAAACAAGAGAGTGATTTGCTCCTTCATGTGTAGTTACAGATCTACTCTGGTTGGAATGTGTAGAATTTAATGGAGAGAGTGGTCAAGATTGGATGTGGCTGGAACAGTCAAGACACTAATGCAATAGTTCAGGCGGATGTGTTGGGCTTGGACCAAGGGGCTGATGGTCGAAATGGAGAGATATTTTATCACTGGAATTAGGAATAGCTGTGACAGAAAACTCCAAATTACAGTGACTTGGACAGACAGATGTTTATGTCCCTCTCATATAACTGAAGTCTGTGTAATTGGGTGATGGGCATTAAGGAGGGCACAGGGTGTTATATGCAACTGATGAATCACGAAATTCTAAAACTAATAATACACTATTATCTTTTTTTTTTAAGATTTTATTTACTTATTTGAGAGAGAGAGAATGAGAGAGAGCACATGAGAGGGGGGAGGGTCAGAGGGAGAAGCAGGCTCCCCGCTGAGCAGGGAGCCCGATGCGGGACTCGATCCAGGGACTCCAGGATCATGACCTGAGCCGAAGGCAGTCGCTTAACCAACTGAGCCACCCAGGTGCCCAATAATACACTATATCTTAACTAAATTGAATTTAAGGGGTTCCTGGGTGGCTCAGTTGTTAAGCGTTTGCCTTCGGCTCAGGTTGTGATCCCAGCGTTCTGGGATCGAGCCCCGCATTGGGCTCCCTGCTCAACAGGAAGCCTGCTTCTCCCTCCCCTTCTCCCACTCCCCCTGCTTGTGTTCCTTCTCTCGCGTCTCTCTCTGTCAAATAAATGAATAAAAATCTTTTAAAAAAATAAGTTAAAATAAATTGAATTTAAATAAAAGGTTTTTAAAAAAATAACTGAAGTCTGCACATAGTCAACCTAGCATTAGATTAGCAACTCCACAATTACCAAGGACCAGATTCCCTCTATCCTGTTTCTCAACATGTGACTTGCACCTCCTAGTCCAAGAGGGCTGCTCTAACTCCAGCCATACTGTTTTCATTCCAGCCAACAAGAATGAGAAAGGGAGGGAAAAAGGTATGTCCCCTCCCTTTAAGAGCATTTTTAGAAATGAAACATGATGCTTTTAGTGAAAATTCACTGGACAGAACTTACTCACACGGCCCCATCTGGTTGCAAGGAGTGTTGAGAAATAAAACGGTCACTCTAGAGACTAGAGAACCAGCAAAAACTCAAGAGTTCTATGACCAAGGATGAAAAGAACAAACATTTGGGGACAGTCAACATCTTCTGAAATGGAAGTAAAGTTGAGATATATTTTAGAGATAAAATGAACAGGATTTAATGATCAATTTAATGGGGCTTGGGTGAGGAAACAAGAAGAAACAAACCTGATTTCCACTATTCTGTCATAATCAATGGATAAGTGGTATTACCTTTCTGGAAATGGAGAAATGAAAAAAGTAGCAGATTTGAGACAAGGAACAAGAATTAGCTGCTGAGAGCATGTCCATCTAGCCGGCAAAATTATAAGAGAAACGACTTATCAGTGCTCTTATATACCCTTTTAGAGATGTTCTATGCCCACAGATATACAGGCCTGATCCGTGTGCATACACACATGTACACACACACACACACACTTTTTTTTACAAAAATGATAGTTTTCAATTTTCAATTATACCGTTACACATCTTGAATTTTTCACTTCATGTGCCAACAACATAGATTTATGATTTTTTTGGCATTTGATTTTTAAATCAATAGGAAATTAAAAGTAGAGTCATAAATAAAAAATGCAGTAATACTGGTTTTTTATTTACCTATATAATTACATTTGCCCAAGATTTTTATTTCTTTGTATGGCCTATGAAATTGGACCTGAGAACTCCCTTTAACACTTTTTTTTTTTTTTTAAGATTTTAGTTATTTATTTGATGGGAGGAGAGAGAGGGAACACAAGCAGGGGGAGTGGGAGAGGGAGAAGCAGGCTCCCCGCTGAGCAGGGAGCCCGATGCGGGGCTCGATCCCAGGACCCTGGGATCATGACCCGAGCCGAAGGCAGACGCTTAACCATCTGAGCCACCCAGGCGCCCCCCCTACATTTTTTTTTAAAGATCCATTTATTTATTGAGAGACAGAGAGAGCACACATGTGTGCAGGCAGGGGGAGGGTAGAGGGAGACAGATTCCTCAAGCAGACTCCCACTGAGTCTGATGCAGGGCTTGATCCCAGGACCCAGAGATCATGACCTGAGCAAAACCAAGAGCCAGCCGCTCAACCAACTAAACCACCCAGGCGCCCCTCAAACATTTTAATTATTGCCTTCTGCTTAAGAAATTGGTTGTTAGTCTTATTAAAAATCCCTTGAACATAATGAGTTTCTTCTCTCTTACTGCTTTCAAGATTCTGTCTTTGTCTTTTGACAGTTTAATTATAATGTGTCTCAGTATGAATTTCTTTGATTTTATCATACTTGGAGTTTGTTGAGCTCCCTGGACATACAGAGTCATCAAATTGGGAAGTTTTTGATCACTATTTCCTTAAGTAATCTCTTTACCTCTTTCTCTGTCTCCTCCTTCTAGGACTCCCAAAACATATTATGTTGGTTGCCTTGATGGTACCCACAAGTATCTTAGGTTCTGTTCACTTTCCTTTTTCTTTTCTGCTCCTCAATATGGATAATTTCAATTGTCCTATCATTAAGTTCACTGATTTGTTTCTTCTCCCTGCTCAATCTGCTGTTGAACCTGTCTAGGGAAATTTTTTTTTCAGTTACTGTAATTTTCAGCTTCAGGATTTCTATTTGGCTCCTTCTTATAATTTCTATTTCTTTACTGATATTTCCATTGTGTTCTTACATTATTTTTCTGTTTTCCTTTAGATCTTTGAGCATATTTAACACTGTCAATTTAAAGTCTTTGTCTAGTAACTCCAATGTCTGGTCTTCTTCATAGTTTCTGTCAGTTTATTTTTGTCTCTTAAATAGGCCATACTTTCTTGCATCTTTGTATAATTTTGTGATTTTTTAATTGAAAATTGTACATTTGAATATTATAATATGGTAACTCTGGAAATCAGACTTTCTTCCTTCTCCAGGGTTTGCTGTTCTTTTTTTTTTTTAAGATTTTATTTATTTATTTGAGAGAGAGAGAGAGAATGAGAGAGAGAGCACATGAGAGGGGGGAGGGTCAGAGGGAGAAGCAGACTCCCTGCTGAGCAGGGAGCCCAATGCGGGACTCGATCCCAGGACTCCGGGATCATGACCTGAGCCGAAGGCAGTTGCCCAACCAACTAAGCCACCCAGGCACCTTGGGTTTGCTGTTCTTGATTACTGAAGGCCACAGCTGTCCATCTGTGATTTTTCCAAACTATTTTTTTGTAGAGACTGTATTCCTTGCTGTAGATGGTCACTGACGTCTCTGTTTCTTACCTGTGTTCAGCTAGTCCTTTGAAAGATATTTCCTTGATGCCAGGAGTTAAAACACCAGCCAAACAAAAAATAAACCTCTCTCCCATTCTTTGCAGATCGGTTGTGTTGGGGCACTCTTTTAACACTTAGCCAGGCTTTGGGATGGCTGGGTGGCTCAGTCGTTGGGCATCTGCCTTCAGCTCAGGTCATGATCCCAGGGTCCTGGGATCGAGTCCAGCATCGGTCTCCTTGCTCAGCAGGGAGCCTGCTTCTCCCTCTGCCTGCCACTCCCCCTGCTTGTGCTCACTCTCTCTCTCTCTCTGACAAATAAATAAATAAAGCTTTAAAAAAAAAAAACAAAAAACCTACTTAGCCAGGCTTCTTAAAACTCTGCCTTAGCCTTCACCTGCTATTTGCACCAAGCCTAGAGATAATCCCGAGTTGAAAGATGGGGTCTGCCTGGGTCTTCCCTGATGATGTGTCCTGTCTTGGGCATGTATGTGGCTTTCTAGATTCCCCAGTATATATGTGGGCTTTTCTGAATGTCCTAATTTTCCAGAAAAAGCCCCAGCTTTCTTCCTAAGCTGCAGGCAGTCTATTGTATGTCTCAACTGTAATCCCAACTGTAGGTTTTTTTATTCACCTTACAATGTCTGAGCAATGTCCACCACTCTTCTGCCCTGAGTAATTTCTGAGTTAGAAGAAACACAGAAACACCTTGTGTTAATCCTTCAGGTAGTCTTCAGAGAGAGTAGAACAGACAAACACAATGATTTGCCAATAAGGGCAGCTCTGCTCTCTCCAGAACCAAGGCCAAAGTCCCACACTGGGAACTTAGGCTGCTATCTTCAAGACTGCCACTTCACCAGGGAGGGGTGGGGCAAGGGCAAGGAAAAATGCCACAGAGACTTCTTACTACTTTCAAGTTCTTTTTCTTTCTTTTTTTTTTTTTAAAGATTTTTTTTTTAAATTTATTTATTTGAGACAGAGAGAATGAGAGACAGAGAGCATGAGAGGGAGGAGAGTCAGAGGGAGAAGCAGACTCCCCGCTGAGCGGGGAGCCTGATGTGGGACTCGATCCCAGGACTCCGGGATCATGACCTGAGCCGAAGGCAGTCGCTTAACCGCCTGAGCCACCCAGGCGCCCTCAAGTTCTTTTTCTTAATTCAGCATTTGCTTGGTTGCTCCAAATTTTTTACTATTTTCCAGAGTTCTGACAAAGTTGGCTTTAACAGTTTCTGATTTTTTTTCTTTGTTAATGTTTCTGTGGAGGGATGGGTGTGTGGAGCCGCCTACTCTATGCCAATATCACCTTTCGGTACGCTTTTCAACTTTGAATTGTGAAATAATTTCAGACTTTAAAAAGAAATTGCAAAAGTAGGACAAAAAATTCCTCTACTGTTCCTATAGCTTTCCAAAATGTTAACATCTTTTATGACCACAAAATAATTGATCAAAACCAAGAAATCAGGGGCATCTGGGTGGCTCAGTTGGTTAAGTATCTGCCTTTGGCTCAGGTCATGACCCTGGGGTCCTGGGATCAAGTCCCACGTTGGGCTCCCTGCTCAGTGGGAAGTCTGCTTCTCCCTCTGCCTCCCCCCTCGCTTGTGCTCTCTAAATAAATAAATAAATAAATAAAATTAAAAAAAAAAAGAAATTAGTATTGCTACAATACTATTAGCAAATACACACACCTTATTCAAATGTTTCCAATTACCTGACTAATGATCTTTTTGGGGTCCAGGATGGAATTCAGGATCATTCATTCATTTAGTTTTCATGTCTCCTAAGTTTCCCCAATCTGGGAGAATTCCTATCTTTCTTTGTCTTTCATGACCTTGACAGTTTTGAAGGGCACCATCTAATGTCTCTCAGTGATATTTCCTAATGTTTAAATTCAGGTATACATTTTTTAAAAAGAATACCACATAAGTGATATTGTATCCTTCTCATTGCATCATATCAGGAAGCATCTGATGTTGATATTGCAAAGATAGTTTAGAGAGTTCTCAGCCTGTTTCCCCGAATGTCAACATCTTACATAAACATGACATCTTTGTTAAAACTAAAAAATTAACATGGGTTACTAACAATACTATTAACTATAGACTTTACTTGGATTACCAGTTCTTTCACTATCCTTTCTCTATTCCAGGACACAATTCAGGAGCTCACACTGCATCGAGAGGTAGCTCCTTTTTTATGTGAATACTCTTTCACTAACCTATAGCACGGGAGCCTCACCCCTTCCCTCTCCAAATTAGAACCTTGATTCATTAATAATATGGTTACCAATGGCTACCAAGTTTCACTTCTCACATCTCCCCACCACAAGAGAGGAACTGCCCATACTTTCTGTGGTTCACTTTCAAAAATCCTAAAGAAGGATTTTGTTTGGATTGACTTGTGACAAATGGCTTCCACTAGAACAATCGGATATGACTGAGAAGGGAGGGTCTCATAATATGACATAGCTACTGGGGGCCTACCCTAAGGAAGCAGAGCTGTTCCTGCAGAAGGGGAATCATTGTAAACTGGGCAATGACCTCACTGATAGTAACCAACTAGCCCATTGACCTCATTTCACAGATGAAGAAACTGAAATCTGAAGAGATAAGAACTTTCCGAAGGCCCAGAGCTAGTCCTTAGCAAAATGAAGGCTAAACCCAGGCCTCCTAATTCTCAGTCCTAGACATTTGCCTCTATACCCCTAGAACTACCATGATGGTGTGATGGTGGTACTAATCCCAATAAAGAATCTGAAATTACAGGCAACCTCAAAGTTTATCTAGCTCTTATTAATGTACGAATTTCCCTGTGTAACCAAGCTGACTTCAGAGTAATATGTTTATTTTTCTCCAATATTGGGATTTTCCAAAGTCATTCACATTCAGCAGATTAGGATGTAAATTGTTCTATTTAACAAAGAATTGGGCGGAGCAGGGGAGAGGGGTGAGTAGAAAGATATCCATCAACAGGTTTGTTAAACAACCTAGACTAAAACCATATAATAAAATACCATACAGTATATATGTGTGTTGACGCAGGACGCTGTTTCACAAGTCTTAAGTGAAAAACCAAATTCAAGTAAAAGGTGCAAAGAGTGTAAACGCATTTATGTGGGAGACAAGGGGGACAGCAACTATCACCACACTGTTAACAGTCTTCCATCAATGGCAGGTGGAATTACAGAATATTTTTTAGTTTCTTTATTATACTTTTCTATCATGTTGGAATTTTTAAACAATGAGTATGAACTGAGGACATTCCACTGAGTGAAAGAGGTCAGACACAAAAGATCACAGAGTATATGATTCCATTTGTATGAAATGTTCAGAATAAGCAAGTCCATAGAAACAGAAAGCAGATTAGTGATTGCCAGGGGCTGATGTGAGGGAGGATGGGTGGTGACTGCTTAATGAACATGGGGTGATGAAAATGTTTTGGAAACAGATAAAGGTGAGGCCTGTACATTGTGAATGTACTACCTACCACTGAATTGTACGTTTTTATTTTTTATTTTTTTAAAGATTTTATTTATTTATTTGACAGAGAGAGAGCACGAACAGGGGGAAGGAGCAGAGGGAGAGGGAGAAGCAGACTCCCCACTGAGCAGGGAGCCTGATGTGGGGCTCAAGCCCAGGACCTTAGGATCATGACCTGAGCTGAAGGCAATCGCCACCCAGGTGCCCCGAATTGTACATTTTTAAATGGTTGACTTATGTTCTATGAATTTTGCCTCAATTAAAATAAAGTCTTTTCCTCAAGTGAGGAAATCTCAGTATCCACATATGCTCTACTATAGGCTTTGGGCAAATTGCTTATCTATGCTATGTCAGTTCATCTATAAAATAAAAAGAGTTGAAATACCTGGTCTCTAAAATCCATTGAGGCTCTAGCACTGTGATTCTAGACACATTCAATTTTTATTCATTCTCTTGTAATTCAAGCTGACTGCATAAGCTATTTTTCTGACATCATATTGCTGACCTAATATTAAGAGGAAAGAAGAGGTAAACCACTGCTTTCAAAGATCACAAATGTATAGATTCATCCAAGCCCAGTAATGAATGGCAAGTGATCACAGAAATGTGGGAGCAAGAAAGTCAGAGAAGTTAACAATCACAGGTAACATATAATGAGTATCTTCCATAGGCCAGCTACTGTGTTAGATGCCTTATGAATATTATTCATACTTTCACAGGCAATCCTTAGAAGAAAACCATAAAGCTCTAAAAGGGTAAGTAACTTGCCCAAGAACACACAACTAGTAACAGGCAAAGTGGTGCTGAAACTCAGGTCTATTTATACTCCAAAGTCCATGTTCCTTCCACTTATTCATGCTGTTTTCCAAAAAGAGAAAGCACTCAAGGAAAATGACCTGGTGCCGAAGGCAAGGAAATGCAAAAGCAAACTGGAAAGAAAAGACAAAAATGAAAAGGGAATGATTAATGAAAATCTAGGGTTGAGAGTGGATCCTCCCTAGGCCAATGTTCATCCTGATCCTCTGGTATGCCTTCTGTATAATTATGACAAACTCTGTTCTTTTACCATAATCTGCTAAAAACAAAGTTTCACTGACTTTAAAGAATCTTACACCTATATTTCCATGAAGGGAGGTCTAAAAATCATTGAATTGAATATTACTGATTGGATATTATTTTGTCCTTTCATTTTAACAAAGAAAGGAGGTAAACAGAAGAAGAAGTAGCTTCCAAAATAAAGGAGAGATTAAATAAAAAGAATTAGAATCAGTTGAAAGAATAAATGATATTTGGAAGATAAAATAAAGAAAGCAAGTGTACAAGTCACTAAGATAAAGACCCAAAGAATCAAATACAATTACTATCAAGTAATTTTAAAGCAGTGAGGGAGCAGTAGAGACCAGCTATGGTTTTCCCAGCATGAGAAGTTGCATGATAAAGGACATTTAAAGTTTTAGGAACAGGGGGCAAAGCATGTCCCAGATCTTCATTTGCAAAGGACACCAGACCACTGACTGGTGAAAGTCACTTAGCAAAAATCAGGAAAGAGCCAGGAGACAAACTGGCTGGTGAGTCTGGAGGGAATGATTACTTCATTATGGAACCAAAGAGGGAAATGGAAAAGGGAAGGTAGTCAACACTCTAAGAATGGCAGGTTTGACCATCAGCCAGAAGAAAAATGTTTTAGAAATAAGGTAAACCTAAACACTCTCTCTTAAGCGAACCAGTTTTCAAATCAAACTCATCAAGTAAGGAAGGAAGTCCTCAACAAGGGAAAGAGAAAAAGCAAAGAGCCAGAAAAGGCCACTACATGTGATTGGACAGGTTTTCATTGCTTGAGGCAGCCCAGTCAAGAAACTACCAGATCTGAAATCTAAACCACACGGCTGCTCATCGAGCTGGCTTCCTACAGGGCTAGAGCCTGGAGACCATCCATCCAGACTGGAAAGGAAGAAGTAAAATTATCTGTATCCACAAACAGTACGATCAGATATGTAGAAAAGACTAAGGAATCTACCAAGGAATCTAATAAAACTAACAGCAAGTCACAGAATACAAAATACAAAAATCAATTATATTTCTATATACAAGCAACAAAAATTTGGAAATGAAATTTTTTAAGTTCATGTACAATAGCATCCAAAAACGTAAAAAACAATAGCTGTCCAGGGGGCAACCTGGGTGGCTCAGTCAGTTGGACATCCGACTCTTGATTTGGGCTCAGGTCATGATCTTAGGGTCATGGGATTGAGCCCCACATCAGGCTCTGTGCACTCAGCGGGGAGTCCGCTTGGGATTCTCTCTCCCTCTGGCCATCCGCCCCACGATCTCTGTCTCTCTCTCTAAAATAAATAAATAAATCTTTAAAAAAAAAATAAATAGGGCGCCTGGGTGGCTCAGTTGGTTAAGCGACTGCCTTCGGCTCAGGTCATGATCCTGGAGTCCCAGGATCGAGTCCCACATCAGGCTCCCTGCTCAGCAGGGAGTCTGCTTCTCCCTCTGACCCTCCTCCCTCTCATGTTCTCTGTCTCTCATTCTCTCTCTCGCAAATAAATAAAATCTTAAAAAAAAAAAATTTAAAAAAATAAAATAAAATAAAATAAATAAATAATAGCTATCCAGGATTCTCTAAGGTTAAAAATGAAAGTGAATACTTTCTTTAGCCTAATAAACACTCAGCTCTCATGGTAACTATTGTGTTAGTCATGAGATAGGGAATAAGAGAAGGAGGGAAGAAGAGGGGACTGACATTTGTTTGAACTTTCATTTTGGGGTTGTCAAGTCAAGAAATCAGAACAGATCAAGGCAGAAGGATAAAGATCAGCTAAGTGATTCTGGAACTCAGCCTTCCATGTCCATAGCCTTAATTTTATAAAAATCAAGCGTTTCAGTATCCAGAACATGCCATTGAGACTCTGGGAGTAGAAAAGATGAACCTGAGGAAGTCTTTTAGTCTGATTAAAAGACAATTTTCTTGTTACAAAATGCAACGAAGATCAGAGGCGCCTGGGTGGCTCAGCTGGTTAAGCATCGGGCTCTTGGTTTCTACTAAGGTCATGATCTCATGGGTTGTGGGATTGAGCCCATCAGCTCCACGCTCAGTGGGGAATCTGCTTGTAACTCTCTCCCTCTGCCCCTCCCCCCACCCGCTCATGTGTGCTCTCTCAAATAGATAAAGAAATATTAAAACACACACACACACACACACACACAGGGGCACCTGGGTGGCTCAGTCGGTTAAGGTCTGCCTTCAGCTCAGGTCATGATCCCAGGGTCCTGGGATTGAGCCCCACATCGGGCTCCTGGCTCAGGGGGGAGTCTGCTTCTCCCTCTGTCTGCCGCTCCTCTGGTCATGCTTGCACACTCTTTCTCTCTCGCTCTCTCTCTCTCTCCCTCTCTCTGTCAAATAAGTAAATAAATAAATAAACCTTTAAAAAAAAAGACATAACTAAGATCAGATTTCTCTTTCCTCTGAGACCACTGACTTACAAAAAATAAGTAAGGCAAAAATAAGCTATAACTGCTAGTCCCATTCTCTCTGTGCCTAGTAGGAAGAAAAGGTGAGGCCCCTACTCCAAAAGTAGTGAAGAAGGTTATAGCTTCTCATTGCTTCAGTCAGGACTTGGCATCCATTTAAAAGGGTAGGTATTGTTACAGCCATCTGTGGGCTCCTAAGAAACCAATCTCCCTCATCTCATCTGGGGAGGTCCAGAAATTCGGCCAGCAGATCCCAACTGGCCTAACAGTGGCTTCACAGACTGGGTGTAGTCCTACCAGCTTTTGCTGCCCCAAGGATAAAATCATGGGTTATCCCACTTTGGGGGTTAAGCAGGATATTATGACTTACTGAGAGTGGTCAGATATTAAGGAGCTGGTCTGCCCATGCTCAAGTCATACATTGAGCCTTTAAAGATCCACCACTCAGAGCCAAGGACAATCTTATATTTCAGGTATTGCACATTCAGGTATTCAGCATTTGCCCCTAAATTCAAATTGTTGCACTATAATCAAATTGCATTTGCCTGATTCAACTAATTCAGGAGACAACATGGAGACTAATCTCATTTAAAATGGCAGATGCATGGGCATCATAGCCTGAAAAGGGACATGTGTCTCAATCCTGGCCAATGGGACCTGGGTAGGAGCAGATATCTGCAGGCAAGCTCCTAGGAAGTTTTCCTTCATGATCAAAAGAGAAGCTTGAGGATTTGGGGCAGGAGAGCCTCTTTTGGACACTTGGAGATGGTTGTCTATAATGTGATGCCTGGAACTATAGCAGCCATCTTGAAACCACGAAAAGGATAAGTTGAATAAAACAGAGCAGAGAAAGTGTCTGTGCCCAAGACTGCTAAGGCACTGCCCAACCTGGGAATACCCTATCTTTAGGTATCATATTCTAGAATCATAAACAATAAATATAAGCCATCTTCTAGTGAGCATTCCGAAAACATCCTAACTGATGCACAGGTCAGTAAGAAAAAGACAACAGAAGACTGGATAAAGGATACAAACAGAAAACTCACATGAGAGGAAATGCAGATAGTCAAAAAACATCCTAAAAGATGCTCAACTTTGCTAATAATAAAAAAAAAAAAAACCAATGAACAAGTCTTTTTTTGCCCACTAGATTTATAAAATTTAGTAATACTAGAGTTGGTAAGTATTTGAGGAAACAGGGCTCCTCAGGTTTCTGAGTAGATTGCAAACCGGTACACTGGTACACTATTTAGCATAGTTTATTAAAATTTGAAATGTGCATACCCTTCGCCCAGCAATTCTACAGAAATACTCAACACACACACAAAAAGATGTTTGCACAAGGATGTTCGATATTGCACTGTTAAGCCAAAAAAAAAAAAAACCTTAAATAGTCCAAAGTCCATGAGTAAGGAATTAAGTAAATAATTTATAATCCACTCTACTGTGGAATAGTCACAGTCGTACAAAATAATGGGCTAAATCTGTGTACAAGGGCATTTGAATCTATTCAGGATATACTGTTAAGGAAGACATTCAAGTTGCAGAAGAATAGTTATGCATTCCATTCTCATTTTTCTTGTTAAGTAAAATGCTTTTAATTTTTTTTTTTTAAGATTTTATTTATTTGCGAGAGAGAGAACGAGAGACAGAGAGCATGAGAGGGAGGAGGGTCAGAGGGAGAAGCAGACTCCCTGCTGAGCAGGTAGCCCGATGCGGGACTCAGTCCTGGGACTCCAGGATCATGACCTGAGCCGAAGGCAGTCGCTTAACCAACTGAGCCACCCAGGCGCCCCTAAGTAAAATGCTTTTATATGTACTGAAATAAATCTGGGACAGTATATAACAAAGAATTATCACTAGGAGGTTGATATGAAGCCCTTCAACTTTATATATTTCTGTGTTTAGGAGTGTGTGTGTATGCATGTGTTTATGTATTTATTGCTTTTGCAATTAAAAAAAATATTTTAAGCTAATCAAGCAACAGAAAGACCTGGTCTTCCATTAGCATTCACTACTGTCCTAAGAGAACTATAGCCAAACGTCTCAATTCCTCTCAGATAACATGGAGCCCAAGATGCTAGATCCAGCCTGGGAAGCTGTCTCCTGTGCTTGAGGATGACATGAAGCTGGCCCTGTGGCCACGAAAGGGAGTTCCAAAGACAGCATCCAGGAACAAAAGCTAAAGAGATAGCCAAAGAGCTCACCCCAAGGGGCCAGGCAGAGAGGCGAAATCCACTGGATGAGAACCTCTGACACCAACCCAAAGCCAGCTGGCCCTGAATGGAGGGTGGTTGTGGCTCTGGAGTGATCTTCTGAACAGCTGAGGTGAAGTGTGGCTCACAGGGCATCTGCCACCTCAGAAGCCGGAAGGGAGGAAACCATGAGGTAGAGAACCATCAGTGAATAACCCAAGTATAAAGAAGCAATAAAGCATTATGCTTGTTTCAATTTCCTATTTAGGATGGTTTCAGATTTTAAAAAAGGAAAAGAGAAAACATTTACCTTCTTAAATTATAGTTTTTTAGGTGTAACTTAATTTCTTTCCAGTCATAGGTCTGTGAAAATTTGCATACTGCGTTGATGCAAATAATTTTTTTAAGAGTACCTCATTATACTCCACTGGCTTGGAGGGATTTTATAGAATCAAGCCCATCTGTCTTCCTTTGACATTTGATTTTGGTAAATGATCATCAGATGCGAGAGTTGCTGAAAGATGGCACCCCCGACTCCTGAAGCTTTGGGCTGGGAGGAAGAAGATCCCTTCAACATTTCTATCCCCCGAAAGCAGTTTGTCTGAGCCCTCCAGGGCAGTCAGCCATCGCCCGATGCAGCCAAGCTGGGTGAGAAGTCCTTTTTAGGCAAGACATTAAAAGGAGTTGGCTGAGCAGATCTAAAACCCTTGGTCAACAGGGCGGAGCCAGCCCTGGGCAGAAGTATTACTTCACAGTTGCATCGGCTTCCTGTGGCTGCCAATAGAGGCCGCATCTGGCGGCCAGCCCACTGCAGAGAAGAGGGAACTCCTCGGAGAAGAAACTAGCAATGAGGCCCCAAAGGTGGAAGTGCAGCCTGAGAAACTTGAGCGAGCCTGGGACTGCGCCCCCAGCTTGCCTGGCCACTCTGCAGAGCGTGGCGCGGCCTGCGGTTTCCCGGGGCTTCATAAGACCCACGTGTGCCCTCCGTGGTGCGCCCGGGGCCACAGGCGCGTCCTCCACGTTACTTAATCCCTATCGTTTATCCCATATCATAAGGCTATGAGGCAGGTGCTATTATTGTTCCATTTTTCAGACGGAGAAGCTCACAGGGGTAAAATAACTTGCCCCAGGACAGACAACCAGGAAACAGAGAAGCCCGGCTTCAAGGCCCCTGTGCAGCCCGTCCAGAGCGTGGACCGTGACCACAGCACCTTCAGCTTTCAAGTGAAAATCAAGACGATGAGGTAAAAGTTAGTGCTGCCTCCAACTGACGCTGGGGATTGGAGCAATCTTGTCTCCTCCCTTGTAGGTAATATTTTGGGTTTCCTTCCTTGCACACAACCAGGCAAATGACTGCAATTCTAAAAAGAGATAAATATAAAAACAAGAAGTGAAACACTGCAGACACCTGAAACCCGACCATTTCTGCAAGTTCGAGCTAGCGGAGCCGCCGCGCAACAGAAATAGTTCTGTCCTGTTTAGATAGGCTTTGTTTTGCTACATGGCTGCATATGCAGTGAAGTGATATCAAGTCCTGAGGGTCCACTCCTTTGATGAGTTAAACACACAAAGGCCTACATTTTGATGTAATCTGATAGCATATAGTTCAGTCCTAGACAAACTGCAACTGTGAGGAAGTGATAAACTCAACTTCCTGCACAGAGCTGCCTGAGATAACACTTTCCATGGACTGGGAGGAAAAAAAGAGAGAGAGAGACATGATTGCTACAGAATTTTAAAAGAACGATTCCATTCTTAATAAATAAGCCCTTTTCCATGGGGCTCCAGCAACAGCTAAGTAAAACTGACTGCAGTCAGGTGACTGTGTAGTATTTCCACATATGACTTAATTCTGGCTTTTATTCATTGACGATACCGGTCACTGGAGAGTCACTTGATCTTTCTCTTAAGGATACTTTAGTTCAAACTCGAAATCTCAGGTATCTTCTTGTCCAGGAGAACATCCCTGCAGTTGACCAAGAACTCACATTGGGGGAACTCACACTGCATCCCACGGAGTCATTAAAGAGGTTGACTCAGTCTGGATAAACACACACTGGAAATGTTGCCAACTTACCGAAGGACCAATAGCTTTTTCCACGATGCCAGCACAAGGTCAGGGAGGTAGTTTCACTAAGTGGGTCTCATAAATTGTGTCATATGTAAACAACCATTAAGAGCTGACTGTGCTGGGAATTTTCTGTGAGTGCATTCACTCATTCACTAATTTGGCAAATAGTTATTGAGTGCCTACTGTGTGCTAGGAAATACAAGAGCAAACAAAGAAAGAAATAGCCCCTTCCCTCAAGGACTAGTTAGGGAGACAGATATTACACTAAACATACAAATACGTGTAAATCAAAAACATACTGAATGCTCTGAAGAGAAAAGGACAGGGTGGCCTGATTTTGGTTTTGGATGGAGTGGTCACTTCCCTAATGATGTGTTATTTAGGCCTGAGTCATCCAAGCTGACCAAGAGTGAGGGAAGAGAGTTTCAGCAGAGAAAACAGGCCATATCAAGGTCCTGAGTTAGGAAAGAACATGGTGCCTTCAGGAGCTAAAGGAAGGCCATGTGTCCAGAATAAATTAAACAAGGAAGAGAGAGGCTTATGACATAAGCCTGGAAAGTACAGAGGAGCCAGGTCAGGCAGGGGCCTTGCAGGCCATGGAAAGGAGTTTGGCTTTATTCTGAGCACACTGGGGATCATTCCACAAAACACCACTAAATCTCTAATAGTGTTTTGCTGCTATACTATTTTCTAGGCAAGGATCTCCGAGTAATGCAGCAGCCCTAACATTCTTTGGGGGAAATTGTGAGATAAAATATCCACAAGTAATTTAGAGCATCAAAGGTATTCCCCTTAGTTCAGCCAGTTCAGCCAAGCTACAAACTGGGATAGAAAAAAAAAAATCAGGATGATAAAAAATTAACGAATCCCATGTCATTTCATTATTTTAATATGATTACAGAGTCACATGGTAGCACTCTATAGATAGACTGGCCATTTGGACCAATCCTCTTGTTTTACAAGAGAAGAAAATAAGGCCCAGAAATGGACTTTGGAGATTCCTTTGCTGCAGTCACTGGGATGGGAAAGTGAATGTGCTGGTGCTGAGAACCTCACCAGCCTGTCACTGAAAATGGATCTGAAAAACTGGACTTCGAACATGCAAAACCAGTTTCAGGTTTTCCCTCCTTAGGGCTCCTTAATGTGTTGGTTTTATCCCACAGTCAAGTGATTTAAAGAGCCTTAAAGCACAGGTTAGAAAAAATCATCTTTTCCTCTTGTGTGTATTTCCAAGTCCAGACCCTTGTGTTTCTGAGAACCTACTCTGTGTCAACCCCACTGGCTACCTGGACCTCAACTCTAGGGGTTTTGAAGTACTGAGTATGATTAGAGATTTGCTTTTCATTCTGAGGCTCCCGACAAGGGATCCTGGCTTCCTTCAAGTGAAGTTACAGAACTTGCTGGTTTGAGATTGAATCATGTTATTAAAAAAAGGATGGACAACTCCAGAACCAGTGAGACATTACCTTTGCTTTTCTGACAGTTTTCCACTTGGGCTGACTGAATTCCTGCTATGTAGCAGCTTTCCGACCTCGGTACCGTTTCACTTTGTTGACCTCACATAAAACTCCCTACCTCTCTGGGCTTCTGCTTCTCTTCAGATGATGCCTGAGAACCTTGCATGCCCAACATTCTCTGTGTCCAAGACAAATCAAAAAAAGTTTAGAATCTTGACAGAAAATGCCCTTAGTACCATCACTTTAGGATGGAAGGAAGGAAAAAGGGGGGGAGGGAGGGAGGGAGAGAAGGAGAAAGTGGGAAGAGGAGAGGGAAGGAGGGAGGGAGGTAAGGTAAAAAGGAAGGAAAAGAGGGAAGAAGTCATTAGTGAACAAACTAAGGAAGGGAAAAGGGAAAAAAGCTTGCTTTCCAAACCTCTCTGCAACCTTAATAGAAATATATTGGGCTTGAGTTGTGAATAAGTTATTGCTTATTTAGCCATCAAAACACAGACCAGTGGGGTATACCTAAGCACCCGTTGCAGATTTTGACTCTGGGTACCTTATGCGTCAGCAACCTCTGTTTAAGAAAACAAATGAAGTTTCAAGGAAAAAAAACTGTTAGAGAAGAGTGATGCTTTTTTTCTTTTAAATTTGAAATACTTTATATTGCAAAGCTTTTGTGAATCGGTGATATCTATGAAAATCTCTTAGCCCAGAGCCTAACACTTAGTAAATGCTCAGTAATTGTTATATAATGCTCATACTATGGAAAACCAGAAAGCCCAAAATCCAGACCTCTGAATTGCTATGTGATTTAAGCAGGTGTCTCCACCTCTCTGAATTTGTTTTCTAAATTTGTAAGAGGAATGGTTTGGATTGAATTGAATGAGGTGGTATTTAGGGTTTTTCCATTTCCTGTTCTCCAAGTCTGTTTCTAATGGGTTAGGGCACCCATGTTTGAGTTGAACATTAATATCATTTTAATGAAAATAATTTCAGGGCACTGGGGTGGCTCAGTGGGTTAAGCATCCGACTCTTGATTTTGGCTCAGGTCATGATCTCCAGGTCGTGAAACTGAGCTCCTTGTGGGGTTCTGCACAGGGAGTGGAGCCTGCCTGAGATTCTCTCCCTCTCTCTTTCTCCCTCTGCCTTCCCACCCATCTTCCCTCCCAAAAGAAGGAAAAGAAAATAATTTCTTTCTCACATCATATAATATTTTTTAAACTTTTTTTAAAAGATCTTTTTCATTTATTTGAGAGAGAGAACACAAGCAGGGAGGAGAGGCAGAGGGCAAGGGAGAAGGAGACCCCCCACTGAGCAGGGAGCTCCATGCAGGGCTCCGTCCAGGGCTCCATGTGGGGCTCCATGCAGGGGCTCTACACGGGGCTCCATGTGGGGCTCAATCCCAGGACCCTGGGATCATGAGGTGAGCTGAAGGCAGACGCTTAATCAACTGAGCCACCCAGGCGCCACATCTCACGTCATATTATAAAGCACCTACATAACTGCACAGATTTTGGAGCATTAAAATTAAAGAGAAGTAAATGGAATTAACATTTGCTTAAAGGACCAATCGTAAGGTCAAATTTTGGGCAACTAATTAAAATGTAAATCCTCGGGATGCCTGGGTGGCTCAGTCGGTTAAGTGTCTGCCTTCTGCTCAGGTCATGATCTCAGTCCTGGGATCGAATCCCACATTGGGCTCCCTGCTCAGCAGGGAGCCTGCTTCTTCCTCTGCCTGCCGCTCCCCCTGCTTGTGCTCTTTCTCTCTCTGATAAATACATAAATTTAAAAAAATCTTGGGGGTGGGCACCTGGGTGGCTCAGTCGTTAAGCGTCTGGCTTCAGCTCAGGTCATGATCCCAGGGTCCTGGGATCGAGCCCCACATCGGGCTCCATGCTCTGTGGGAAGCCTACTTCTCTCCCTCTCCCTCTCTCCCTGCTTGTGTTCCCTCTCTGTCAAATAAATAAATAAAATCTTTGAAAAAAGAAAAAAGAAATGTCAAGCTAGGGATTCTGGTCCTAATACTGCACTGTGGTATTTGGAGGATCTCAGAGTTTGCCCAAGCTCTGCTGGCTCTTAATTCAATCACAACATCTGCTCAAAACTCAGGACTTCCTACAACTGGATTTTAAACACCCCTAGGAGACTGCCATTTCCTTGAGGGCTTCTCTTCAAGTAAAAATGTTTTTGCCTCCCAAATTGAGTCAACACATCTGTTCCTACCTATCTTAAAAGCTTCATCAATTCAATAATTGTCCAAAAGGAAGAGGGAAAAAAAAAAAAAAAGCTATTGTGTGATGAAAAATTTTGGCAAATCTTATGAAAACACATTCTTAAAACATCTCTCATTTCTGAGAAACAAAGTAAAATGTATGAATTGTTTTTTGTTTCATGACTAACAAAATGATTCATTGCTACAATGAGGTATTTTGACCATATCTACATAAAACAAGTATGAACATTCAATTGAAAAAATAAAAATAACTCAATTAGAAAAATAAACTTTGAGTACCTCCTCTCTAAAAGGCACTGAACTTGGCCTCAAAACACTAGGGCAAGTTGTCATGCTCGAGTTTCAGCTATTTAGGTGTTAGCTGTAGTTTCTATGCACTGAGAAGTTTCTTTACAACTCCTCTGTGCTAACACAGAAGCCACCCGCCACATGTGGCTACTGAGCTCTTGAAATATGGCCAAACTGAGATGTTTTATAAGAGTAAAATACACACTAGATTCAGAAGACTTAGAACAAAGAGAGAATGTAAAATGTTTCATTAATTTTATATCAATTATATATTGAAATGACACTATTTTGAGTATATTGTGTTAAAAATATATTGTTGTCTTAAATTCATCTGTTTCCTTTCACCTTTTTAATGTAGCTATTAGAAAATCTAAAATTACAGGGGCGCCTGGGTGGCTCAGTCGTTAAGCGTCTGCCTTCGGCTCAGGTCATGATCCCAGGGTCCTGGGATCGAGCCCCGCATCGGGCTCCCTGCTCCGCAGGAAGCCTGCTTCTCCCTCTCCCACTCCCCCTGCTTGTGTTCCTGCTCTCGCTGTGTCTCTCTCTGTCAAATAAATAAATAATCTTTAAAAAAAAAAAAAAAAGAAAATCTAAAATTACATATATAACTTGAATTTGGTTCACATTAAATGTCTTTGGGGAACTTCTGGCTTAGACTCCTGGCTTATTGTTTATTCTAAGGCTTAGAGTTCTTAGTCACAAACACCTTATTCTTATTTCCAGAAAGATTCAGTCTGGTGTCATCTTACAGATTTGTAACTAGAAACTAAACTTGTAAAAGTACATCTGCAGTGATGAATATTTATTTAAATGAAAAGACATTCATATTAAATTTGGTGGGGAAATAGAGGTTTAAAAACAGTAAAGAATGAAAAAATACCCACCCACACTTATTTTTTTTAAAGATTTTATGTATTTATTGGTCAGAGAGAGAGAGTGCACAAAGGGGGAGCAGCAGGCAGAGAGAGAATCAGGCTCCCCACTGAGTAAGGAGCCCGATGCGGGACTCGATCCCAAGACCCCGGGATCATGACCTGAGCCGAAGGCAGATGCTTAACCAACTGAGCCACCCAGGCATCCCTCACCCTCCACTTATAATTAAAGAAATATAACTAAGACAAAATAAGGCAAGTATTTAAAAGTTTCATAATACCCACTATTGATGGTGATGATGGGAAACAGCATTTTCTTATGCTATTTGTGGGAGTATAAATTGGTACAAGCTCTTTGGAGGGCAACTTAGCAATAGCTATCAAAATTTACAATGTATATATCCCTCAATCCAGTATTTCCATTTCAGGGATTTTATCTTACAGTTATATGGACACATTTATTCAAATTTTGTAATAGCAAAAGACCACAAATGATCTAAAAGTCCATAAATAGGAAACTGGATAAATGTTTTGTTATATTCATATACTGGAATACTATACTGCCAATAAAAATGATGACAGTCTCAATATTAATAGTAGAAGTATTAAGAATTATAATACTAAGAAATAGTAAAAAAAAAAGAAAAGAAAAGGCACAGTGCAGGAATTAGTTACTCAGAATTATTTGAGATTATGTTTTCTGCCACCAAACAGAATGGAAGTTTAAAATAATCATTAAATTGAATTATAGAAAAAGTTATATTTGAAATGCCTGGGTGGCTCAGTCAGTTGGGCATCTGCCTTCGGCTCAGGTCATGACCCCAGGTCCTGGATCGAGTCCCATGTCGGGCTCCTTGCTCAGCGGGGATTCTGCTTCTCCTCTGCCTGCCGCTTCCCCTGCTTGTGTTCTTCTCTCCTGCTCTGACAAATATATAAATAAAATCTCAAAAAAAAACTTATAAAAATAAAAAAGTTACATTATTCTTCTGAATTTGGGGGACTAAACATTTATTATACCTGCTACATTTGTGTTTATAGAGGTCCTTCTGGAATCAGGACAGATTGAAGAGGAGCAGAACTAGAAGGCATCTTATGTAAGGGCCTGGCACATGGTAAGCACTCTATAAATGCCTATTGTCATTATTAGTCATAATAATTCAAGCTAAAAGAGACGCAAACTAAACCAAGGTAGTGATAGCAGGAAAAAAAAGAGAAATGAGCCATGTGATAGCTATAGAAAAAGCAGAATTGACAGGACCTCGTGACTGAAAGCAGGTAGGAGCTAGTAAGCTAGTGCAAGCCTTCAGGATAATTTCCAAGGTGGGCTGGAGGAGCCAGGTGGATGATGGAGCCCATCTCTGAGTCAGGATACTCAGAAGAACATGAAACTTTGAGGAAAAGATAAATTCAGTTTAGGACATTATACATTTATTTTTTTTAATATTTATTCATTTGAGAGAGAGAGAGAAAGCACAAGCGGGGGAGGGGCAGAGGGAGAGGGAGAAGCAGGCTCTCCACTGAGCAGGGAGCCCAACATGGGGCTCGATCCCAGGACCCTGGGATCATGACCTGAGCCGAAGGCAGACTGATTGAGCCATCTAGGCGCCCCAGGACATTATAAATTTAAAGAGTCCTATGAATCTCCAACCATAGCCACTGAGTTACTGGATCCATCTCTCCAGAATTCAGTGAGAGAAGATTAAGACAGAGTATGTGTCCTCACTGTAGGGGCAGCGTCATAGTTAAAGCTATGTGTCTGGATGAAGCTATTCAGGGAGCACTAAGGACGAGACCAAGGGAACACAATGCTTAGAAAGTGTTATGGGTTGAATTGTGTCCCCTTTCTCAAAGCCGTATGTTGAAATCCTAACCCCCAGTACCTCAGAATGTGATGTTATTTGGAACTAGGGTCATTAGAGATGTCATTAAGTTAAGATGAGGTCACTAGGGGAAGGGAGGCTAATCCAGGATGACTGGTATCCAAGGGGAAATTTAGACACAGGGTCATGCACACAAGGAGAACACCACAAGACAATGAGGAAGACATCAGGGTGATGCTTTTACAAACCAAGGAACCAACCTTGCCAACATCTTGATCTCTGATTTCAAGCCCCCATAACTGTGAGACAATAAACTGTTGTTTAAACAACCCAGTTTGTAGTACTTTCTTATGTAGTACTTTCTTATGACAGCCCTAGAGATAAATACAGAAGGTAAATAGAATGAAAAGTGTACAAACAACATTTAGATGGTGAGGTCCAAGAAAGGAGGAAAGCCAGAAAAGCATGGCAACTCCAAGCCAAGAACAAGAAAGAATTTCAAAAGGAGGTCATAGTCAACAAAATCAGATGTTTCCAAGAAGTCAAGCAGGGAGACAGAAAAGGTGACCCCTGACAAAGCAACAGAGAGGTCATCACTGACTTTGGGAATAGTATTTTCAGTGGAGTGAAAGAGATGGAGGCCAGACTGTGGTGGAGTAAATAAGATGTGAGAAAGAAAAATGGGCTTTTCAGAAGTTTAGAGAAGGAAAGAAAAGGATAGAAAGCAAATTAAAGTGAGATCATTGGGTCACATATTTCTTTAATGAGGAAGACTTGGTACAGCTACCTGACAAGGACAATTGACCCAGTGGAGAGGGAAAGGTTGAAGGAGAAACAGAGAGATGATAGAAATGGAGATGGAGACAGAGATGAGAGATGGAGACGAGAGATGGAGAGAAAGATGAGAGATGGAGATGAGAGATGAATATGGAGATGAAACATGAAGATGAGAGATGGACACAGACATGAGAGATGGAGATGAAAATGGAGATGAGAGAGGAGAGACAGAATAGTGGGAAGATGGGAAAGGGAAAAGGAGAGAGAGAGATAATGGAGATAGACATAGAGATGAGAGGGAGACAGAGACTGAGAAAGAGAAGAAGGAGAAAAAAAGAAGCAGAGTGGGGGAGGAAGGTGAGGGAGGTGAAAGAAGTAGAAGAGGCTGAGGGGAGCGTGGGTGGCGGGGGAGGAGAAAGGATCTCAAGGACTGCCGAGAAGCCATTCTGATGGCCGGGTGAGTGTGGTCAGGGACACCCACAACACATTTCCAGCAAGAGTGGCAGCAAGGCCAGGGTCAGGGTCAGGGGCGCACCACTGGGAATGACAGTGACGGAGGCCATGAGGCCCATGAGGCATCCAGTGATGGAGGGAGGCAGCAGCAGGGTCCTCGCCACACTGATTTTGACTATGGCCCTGGCTCCGGCCCTTGTTTCTGTTTCCTGAGCTACTTCTCTAGCCTCTCTAGGGATTCTGGGAGCTGCCCACTGTCTTTTTGGTTCATTCTTTTTCTGTTTTGATCAATCTGATAGCTTCTGTTGCTTACAACTAAGAATTTTGCCTATTTCGAACATGCAAGATGCTGAGCACTTTTTAATCCTCCCAGCAAATCTGAGAGGTAGATTTATATTATCATCTCCACCTTCCCAATGTGGAAACTGAGAGATAAAGAGCTTAAGTCATTTGCCCACTGTCGCAAAGCTAGTAGATAACACAAGCCAAACTCAAGCCCAGGCCTCTTTGCCTCAAAGGCACTTAACCGCTGTATTCTACTGTCCTTTACTTAAACAAGCTCCATGGTTACTATGACCACATGCCCTCTACACCATCCCTACTGTGCCCGCTCAGCTCCTCCACGATGCTGAGATGGAGTTAGGAGTGCAAGAGGCTACTGAGGAGAGGGAGGCAGCTGTGAAAGATAAAGGAGGAGGCTAAAGGAGGCTGCAGGACTGGGCAGGGAGAGCCTGAGGTCACAGACTGACAAAATCTCAGCCAGGGCTTTGGTCTCCAAACGAGGCTTTGGAGCACAAAGACTGCCCATTCGAGAAGTCCCACGTGAGACAGAAAGCTGGCCCTGCCCTCAGCATGCTCTGTCATAGGCTCGCGGCTGCCCGGGAAGAGCCCAGCCACCACTCCAACTCAACGGTAGACGCAATTAAGTGCACTCCTCCCAGCTGAGACTCAGGCTCTTTCTTGAAGAGAGAGCTGAGCGGCGCCCATCCATCGCTCCCACACCTACCACTCACCTTCTTTTCTCTTGGAATACTAGGGATCTAAAAAACTATTAGGGGGCACCTGGGTGGCTCAGTTGGTTAAGCATCCGACTCTTGATTTTGGCTCAGGTCATGATCTTAGGGTTGTGGGATTAAGCCCCATGTCAGGCTCCCTGCTCATTGTGGAGTCTGCTTCTATCCCTCTCTCTCGCCCTCCGCCCCTCCCCCTGCTCATGTGTACATGTGTGAGTGTTCTCTTTCTCTCTCTCTCAAATAAATTTCAATCTTTAAAAAAAAAAAACTTTCAGAGAATCTCATTCTGCTCTCCCTCCACCATGGTTTATATGGGGTTTGGGTTCCCACTGCACCCACTGTGATCTACTTGGTCTTACACACACTGGTGACCCCAAGTTTTCAAAGAAATACAAAGTAGCTGTCCTTCAATTTACATTGCCAGGGGTGCCTGGGTGGCTCAGTCGTTAAGCGTCTGCCTTCGGCTCAGGTCATGATCCCAGGGACCTGGGATCGAGCCCCGCATCGGGCTCCCTGCTCCGCGGGGAGTCTGCTTCTCCCTCTCCCACTCCCCCTCCTTGTGTTCCCTCTTTCGCTGTTTCTCTCTGTCAAATAAATAAATAAAATCTTAAAAAAAAAAAATTACAACGCCAATTATACTAGAGATCTATATCATAAATACTCATTTATAATTCTAGTTAACTAGCAAAACTTAACTTTCATGTACCTGTGAGACTTCCTATCTTTTTCCAGTTTTATACCGATACTTAAAGGAATCCCAGCAGCTCATATACTGTGTGAATGGCCAGGCAAATTCTCAAAATGGCCCAAACACTTGTTGCTGGCACAACATCGCAGAACACATTAAACCTGAGTGAAACCTCAAATGGCCATTCCCTAGTGTGGCTGCTTGAGGTCCATTCTCAGTGCTAGTGAATCCAAGTTTGGAAGAGAGAATAATCATTCTTTTCACAAACCTTTACTAAGCACCCACTATGTGTCAGACACTGAACCAGGTGCTGAAGTTATAGTGGTTGTGATTTTAAAATATGACTGCAAAAAAATAAATAAATAAAATAAAATACGACTGCAAATTCTTTTACAATTATTTCTTCAAATGATAGAGCTAACCCTTCTTCCCTTGAGTGTGGGTGAGACTTAGTGACTTGTTTTAAACAAAAAAATGTGTCAAAAGTGACACTATGACTTCTTAGAATAGGTCATAAAAGGCAATGTGGCTTCTTCCTTGATCTCGCTTGGATCACTCACTCTGCGGAAAACCAGCTGCCATGTCATGAGGACACTCGAGCAGCCCTATGCAAAGGTCCATGTGGTGAGGAACTGAGCCCTTCCACCAACAACCATGTGAGGGAGCCATCTTGGAAGGGGATCATCCAGCTTCAATCAAGCCTTCAGATGATTGCAACCCCAGCAACATTTTGATTGCAACTTCATGAAAGACCCCAAGCCATGGCCACCTGGTCAAGCTTCTCCCAAATTTCTGACCCACAGAAAGTGTGAAATAATAAATATCTACTGTTGCTTTAAGCCAACAAGTGTTGGGGTAATTTGTTACATAGCAATAGATACTGTGGTAGATAAGACAAACATGGTTCCTTCTCTCATTCTGGGAGCAGGTAATAATCTATTGTTGCACAAATGTAGAAACAATGTGAGTCAAATCATGCCAACAAATCTGAACAAATGCTATGGTGTTCCATCAACACGAAATGTGAAAAGGAGATTTGTTATATTATTATACTGATTGTGACCAGGATTTCAATTTGGAGTCCGCTTTGTCACCCAAAGGTAGAGTGTGTCTTCATGCCATGATCATTATAGAGACGGTGGCAAATGATGGTGGACTCTGGGGCTATAAGATCTAGTGAGTTCAGGTCAGAGCAAATGTCATGGCAACCCAACCCCCATGCAAATCTTGGTAAAGGGAGAGCAGAAGCAAAGAGCCTCACAGAGAAAACTGGTCTACAAAGAATACAGTGCTGAGAAAAGCAAAGGCAAGAGACTATGTGTCTACAAGAAGAAAGAGACACAAAGAGAGCCTGATGACTTTCCACCTCCTGTGAGCCAAATGGACTTCCAGGATTGCATTCCATAAGGTATTCATTTTTTTTAACTCAATTTCCTTTTTACTTGTGCTAACTAGCTGAATGAGCTAAGTTGTAGCATTTAAACAACCTCTGAGATACTTCTTCCCAGCCTCCTACTTGGTCTCCCTGCCTCCAGTATTGATACTCTCCAGTGCACCTCACATGGGAAACCAGAGGAGTCTTCTTCAATCACTGCTTCATTACGTCACCTTCTCTTCCACATACACACAAACCTTAGCTAGGTTCCCACTTGTACAGGTAAAGTATCTCAGCCTGGCATTTACAGCTCTCCTCACTCTGGCTCCAGCTCAACCTTTTCATGACCCCCCTACTTATACCCCATCTTTAGATAAACTAAAAACCCTGAAGTTCCCCCAGTTTGTCTTGCTTTTCAGCTTTCAAACCTTTTGTCAAGTCTCAAGCTAGAAGCCCATTCCTCCCTTCATCTACCTCACTTTATTCTAGCTATCCAACAAAGATGTTCTTTTTTTTTTTTTTAAGATTTTATTTATTTATTTGACAGAGAGAGACACAGCGAGAGAGGGAACACAAGCAGGGGGAGCAGGGGAGGGACTAGCAGGCTTCCCACGGAGCAGGAAGCCCGATGCAGGGCTCGATCCCAGGACCCTGGGATCATGACCTGAGCTGAAGGCAGACGCTTAACGACTGAGCCACCCAGGAGCCCCACCAACAAAGTGTTCTTAAATGCTTCTCCATGAAACAGTCTCTGATCCCCTTAGCTGGTGTAGTAGTACTCTCTTCTGGATGCATCATTAATGGCATTGGTAGGATATAAGTCCTTTTCTGTCTATATTGTGATTACATACATATATATGTAGCTCATCACCTCTATCAAGCTTCTTATAAGCTTCTTGAAGACGAAGACAAGGTTACTCATTTTTATCTCAACTTGGTCCTAAGCCTCCTTCTCTTTTCACTCTCTCTTCTCTCCTTAAATGATCCATGATACATAATTCCATCCACCATCTACACACTGATACCTCCAGCCCTGACCTCTTTGCTATGTGCTAGACTTCTACCAACACCTGCTGTGTGACATACTCACATGGGTGTCTCAAGGGGCTCTTCACTGTCAACATGTTCAGTGGAAACTCATTATAGTGCCCCCACCCAACTCAGGACTCCTCCATGTTTCCTTTCTCAGTAAATGCCACCCAACCCCCAACCAGTCATCCAATTCTACAAGCCAGAATCTAGTATTCAAATAGTATTCAAATCCCACAACTTTCCTCCATCTCCCCTGCCACGCCCTGAAGCCAAGCTATCATCAGCTCTCACCTTATCTACCATCTTCTGTCTGGTATCCTAGCCAGCCCCCCCCCCCCCCCCCACATCAACTCTAGCCTCATATCTCCAATCCATTCTACATCATACAGATAGAATGGCATTTGGGTTTTAAAACTTAAATCTGGCCAGGTCATCGCTAAAGGTTTAAAATCTTCAATGACTTTCCATTGTTCTTAAGACAAATACCCAAGTCCTTAATATAAACTGACCACAGGGCCCTCCATCACCTGGCCCATTTACCTCTCCAGCCTAATTTTGTGCTCAATATTTCAGTCACAAGGGACTACTTTCAGTTCCTCAAAAGTGCTCTGCTCTCTATAGCCCTGAGGTCTTTACACACGCTGTTTCTTCTCATTGCATCTACCACCTTTGCCTAATCAACTCCTGTTCATCCTTCTAGTCTTAGCTCAGACCTCAGGTCCTCAGAGAAACCTCCCCAGACCAGATCTCCCCAGACCAGAATTATGGGAAGTCAGCAAAATCCCAGGCTCCTTCTAACGTCTTTCTCTGCCACTCTTAATGTCTGACTTTCTTCCTCAGAATTAAAAGCTGGGCTGTTGCCCCTCCAATATGGCATTCATACTCCAGGCGGAAAGAAACGGAAGAGTAAAGAGCAAAATGCATGTGCCACCTGGACTCATCTCTTTTTATCAGAAAAACAAAAATGCTTTCCTGGAAGCTCCACATAGGAAACTTTTACCTCTGTGTCTTTGGTCAGACTGGGGCTGTGGCTACTCCAGCTTCACAGGAGTCTGGGAAAGTACATGTTCTTAAAGAGACATACCGTCGTGAGCACAACTCTAAGTTTGATGGTGAGAAAGAAGGGGATACTGAGATAGGGACGCCAAGCAAGAGTGTCTGCCACACCACTGCCTCAAACAACCAGAATAACTGGATTTCAAGGCTCTGACTTAATCTCAGAGGCCTACATGAAAGTGATCTTTTTCAAGGTGGAATTTGGAGCAAAGAAATTCAGGCTATGCATGTATAGTGCTAAGTGATATGAATGAGAAATGAAAAATTCTATCAAATATATGGTTGTTTTACCTATATAATACCAAATTTATCTGTTTAAACCAAACATATGGAATAATCTTCCCTCCTTGAAATGCTATTCTTATCACTGTATATTCTTCTTTTTCTTTCTTTTTTTTTTTTTTTTTTGAGAGAGAGAGACAGAGCATGTGTACGCAAGAGTGGGGCGGGGAGGCAGAAGGCAGAGGGAGAGGGAGACGGAGAGAGAGAATCTTAAGCAGGCTCCACACTCAGCGCAGAGCCCGACATGGGGCTCATTCTCACGACCCTGAGATCATGACCTGAGCTGAAATCAAGAGTTGGACTCTTAACCAACTGAGCCACCCAGGCGCTCCTTATCACTGTATATTCTTAATTTAAAAATTAACTTTGAAGAACTTGTCACTATCAAAACTTAAGTCTGCAATTAAAGCCTGCTGCTCTGGGTGTTACTCCTTCAAATCATGTGGTTTTATTCACACCTTTCATGCATATATTTGTTCAGGTACAGAGGGAAGAAGTGAGACTCTCCACACACCCATTAAATTAAAAATGTAGAATAAGCATTTAGCCAATTCAGCTGTAGTTAAAAACTAGGAAATCAGAAGGCTATGTAAGAAGAATTAAGAATGCAAGGGATTTATAGAATGATTGAGCCCATTCTACACAGAGTTTAGAATGAGGGAAGCAGAGTGATCTGTGGGGAGAGGTTTCATCAACAAGGAAATTACAAGTCTGATAACTTAGAGCAAGGACAGATGAAGTACAGAACATAGGCAACAAGAATATAGCAAACAGGACATGCTTACTTTGCGGGGGATTCTGTTTTTCAGTTAGTATCATTGCCTTCAATTAGCTCAATTCAACTAACATGTATTGACCATCAACTATGTGCCAGAAATTCTGGGAAAAACTGGCATTCTTCCCTGCCCTGCTGGGGAGGAAAAAGAATATCATTGCTAGATGGAATTTTGGAGAGCACATATCCTTTCTCATTTTTTTAAAAAGATTTCATTTATTTATTTATTTATTTGAGAGAGAGAGAGAGAGCACAAGCAGGGGGGAACAGCAGAGGGAGAGGGAGAAGCAGGCTTCCTGCTGAGCAAGGAGCCTGATGTGGGGCTCGATTCCAGGACCCTAGGATCATGACCTGAGCCGAAGGCAGACACTTAATTGACTGAGCCACCCAAGCACCCCTCCTTTCTCATTTAAAGATAAGAATATTGAGGCCTAGAAAAATTAAATGACTCCTCATTGTCACCAATTAGTTAACAGAAAGCCATGGCTAAATCTAGGGTCTTCGGAGTCTCATCCAAACAAAATCCTTAAGACCTAGAGAGAGGCGATCTCCATGTCAGGGCAGTTCCTCGCTTTCAGAGACACTGGGGCTTTGTTGTTGTTGCTTTTGTGATTTACCACATACAAAGACATGCCATTCAAACATTCTCCCTGATTCTCCAAGTTGCCATGATATTTTTCTTCATCGCCATCAAGCACATATCAGCAAGCTTGGGTGAATCTACCCAATGCTGATCACTCTACTCTCCTCACCCCCCATTCTTCCCATACCACCTCCTCTGCCGTCCCTCTCTTCCCTTCAGCCCCTCCCCTGCACACCCACCAGGCTGACCTACACGCTCTGATGTTATATGAGGCTATGTCTCCCAACTACCCTTGTAAGCTCCAGAAAAACAAACTTCTCAGGAACTCAAGGTTTGGAATGACAAGAACCTGGATTACAACTAGAGCTCTGCCATTTACTGTGTAGACCTTGGAAAATTCGTTCACATCATTAAACCTTAGGCTCTTTGCGTGTTTAATGAGGAAAACCACAGCTACTTTATAAGGGTGATGCAAGGATTTAAGGAGATAATGCCCCACAAGCACCGGGTGGTATAAAGTTACACACTGGCATAAAATTAGGGCTCAATGCATGTTTATTATCACTTTTTTATTTGTTCCCACCCTCCCTTCTCTCCAAGGAATACCTAACCTGTGTCGTTGGTCAGACCTGGGTTCAAACCTTAGTTCTTTCACTGACCAGCTATACAACCTTGAGCAATTCTCATTACCTCTCTGAGCCTCCTGGAACAAAGCCTGGCTTGTGGGCCATACCCAAAATTTCCTGACTGAAAAAGATATAAATTCCTTATAAATAACACAGAGATAATAAACCTCACCTCACAGGATTGTTAAAGGAGTTAATGGAGATGATGTAAGCAAAGTACCTGCTCTGTTCCATCCTTTAGCTTAATTGATGAACTGATCACCCTGGAAGGGGGTGGATTCATTGGATGCTACATCAAGAGTCTTTAATTCATATGATATCTTATTATTTCTCTATATTTCTTTATTTATTTCCCTCAGTAGTTCTGGGGGAGAGTGTGATAAGGACACATAACACCTCTCTTCTCAATCGGAGTTGTAGATCAACTGAGAAATAAGACAAAGGACAATCAGGTAAGGTTCAAAGTATCCCCTCTGTTAAGCTGATACGGAGACTGGGTTTATGGGAAGCAAGAGGCCTCCTGGCACTGAACCTGTTAGGCAGCCTTAAATATTCCAGAGCACTGCACCACCCAAGGCCTCCCCATCCTCACCCCACAGGGGAGACCCGCCCCTGGAGGAGCAGATCAGTGTTTAGTCTGTACAGGCAGACTGCAACCCAAAGAAAGAATGGGAGAAGGAAGACAGGCCATGCGGGCTCCTGTCCCCTCCCATTCAGGTAACACTCCATCTCCCCAGGGGAGGAGGGTAGGTGGGACGGAGGCCAAGAGTGTTTGGGGAAAACCCCTAGTCTTGGAAACAAAAAGGTGGCAAGAAGCATTCCAAGCATTTGCAGCCTAACAAGCTCTATATGCAAAATGGATTGCATAGGCATCCTTACTCCCTGTGCCCCCACCGCAAGAATTCGGGAATAGAGGGAATAGAGAGGTTAAGAGCCCAGCTTGGAGGCAGGCTGTCCGGTTTTGAATCCAGGCTCTGCCCCTTATTAGCTCTGTTTCCTTGAGCAAGTTATTTATCCTTCCTGGGCCTCCCTCTTGTCTTCTGTAAAATGCAGGTACTGACAGGGTATTTGTGAGGATTAAATGAAAGGTCTATAAAGTGCCCTAAACAATAAAGGGTAAGAGCAAAACAAATGGGAGTTATTATTACTGATGAGTTTGTCTTATAAAAACTATGGGCTCCTTAGAGGAAAAGGTGAAATAAAATGCCATGCCACTCAAGAACTGCAAACCAATTATCTAATTAATCTCCCTTGAACCCAAAGCAGTCAACTCCTGCTCAAAGTTGTGACCTCAGGACCATGAAAACCATCTCTCAGTGACACCAGCTCCTGTCCCAAATTCCCACCATTACATTCTCCATCCTGTTCAACTGAAGTCTCTTTTCTCCCCTCCAAACGGAATTACACACAACTTTCTCATCTTAGTCCTTTTAAATTACTGCCCTCCCCTATGGACATCGGTGAGGATACTGTCAAAGAGAAAAATCCTATGAGATTTTGTAGATTCTTAGGTCAGAGCTTTGGCTGAGGTTGACACAGATAAAAGGCTAGGGTTGGTTTGGGGTTTGTGACATAAGTGTGAGTCGTGGTTACACTAAGAAAAAGTGGTCACTTGGCTGCATTCCCCAAGGATTCCTGGCCATCAGTTACATTTTATGAGGATAGTAGATATTTAAGGAAGGAAAGCTGAGAAAGATTCTAAATTGAAGAGACTGGAAATATTTTATAGCAGTCTGAAATCTGTGTGGTGGGTACTCTGGTCAGGATAGGGATCTGAAAGCTAACTGAATAGATCTCTTCTCCTAAAACAGAGGAGTGTAAGATGGTGGTGAGATGTGCAGGTTTTGGAGTCAAATAGACCAGGTTCAAGCCCCATTTTTAGCCACTTCTTTGTTATATGACCTTGAGAAACTCAAACGTCAGTGTCCCTGTGTATAAAACTGAGATAAGAACACCCCCTTATGAGACTATGAAGAGAATTAAATAAAGCAACATGTGTAACATTCTTAGTACAAGGCCCTGCACATATCTGTGTTCACTAAATTAAAGTTACTGATACTATTATACACAATAATAAAAACAGATAAGGGGTTAATATCTAAAATATATAAAGAACTCATAATAAAGAGACAACAAATTAAAAAATGGGCAGGGGAATTAAACAGACTTTTTTCCCAAATAAGACATCCAAATGCCCAACAGATACTTGAAAAAATGTTCAATATCACTAATATTCTGGGAAATATAGATCAAAACCATAATGAGATATCACCTCATACCTATCAGAATGGCTATCATCAAGAAGACAAGAGATAACAAGTGTTGGCAAGAATGTATAGAAAAGGAACCCTTATGCACTACTGGTGGGAATATAAATTGGTACAGCCACTATGGAAAACGGTATGGAGGTTCCTCAAAAAATCGGGGCACCTGGGTGGCTCAGTCGTTGGGTGTCTTCCTTCTGCTCAGGTCATGATCCCAGGGTCCTGGGATCGAGCCCCGCATCAGGCTCCCTGCTCCACGGGAAGCCTGCTTCTTCCTCTCCCATTACCCCTGCCTGTGTTCCCTCTCTTGCTGTGTCTCTCTCTGTCAAATAAATAAATAAAATCTTAAAAAAAAAATTAAAAATAGAACTACCATATGATTCAGCAATTCCACTTCTGGGAATATATCCAAAGGAAACAAAAACAGGGTATTGAAGAGTTACATGTAGCATTATTCATAATAGTCAAGATATGGAAATAGCCCAAGTATCTGTCAAAGGATAAATGGATAAAGCAAAAGTGATATACATATACACGATGGAATATTATGCAGCCAAGAGAAAGAAGGAAATCCTGCCCTTTGTGACAACATGGAGAGAACTTGACTAGATTATGCTAAGTGAGATAAGTCAGAAATACTGTATGGTATCATTTATATGTGGAATCTAAACAAGCCAAACTCATAAAAACAGAGAATAGAATGTTTGTCACCAGGGCCTGAGGGATGAGGAAATAGGAGAGATGTTGTTTAAGGGTATAAACTAGCAGTTGTAGATAAATAAGTCCTGGAGATCTAATGCACAGTATAGTGATTATAGAGAACAATACTGTAGTATAAACATCACACTTGCTAACAGACTAAATCTTAATTATTCTCACCAGAAAAAAAGAAATGATAATTATATGATGTCATAGAGATTTTAGCTAACACTACAATGCCAACTATATTGCAATATATAAATATATCAAATTGACATGTATACCTTAAATTTATACAATGTTACATTTCAATTACATCTCAATTTTTTTTTAATGAAAAACCTTTGGGTTAATTCATAGATGGCTTTGGGGCATCTGGGTGGCTCAGTCAGCTAAGCGTCTGCCTTCAGCTCAGGTCATGATCCCAGGGTCCTGGGATCGGGTCCCACATCGGGCTCACTGCTCAGCGGGGAGCCTGCTTCTCCATCTGCCTCTGCTATTTCTTCCACTTGTGCTCTCTGGCTCTCTCTCTCTCTGTGTCAAATAAATAAATAAAATCTTTTTAAAAATTCATAGATGGCTTTGTATATTATTTTCATCATTTTGTAAAGATTTTATTTATTTATTTGAGAGGGAGAGAAAGAGAGCATGAGCAGGGTGGGGAGAGGGGCAGAGGAGAGAGAGGGAGAAGCAGACTCCCCGCTGAGCAGGGAGCCCGGCACGGGGCTAGATCCAGGGCTAGGACCCTGAGATCATGACCTGAGCAGAAGGCAGATGCTTAACCAACTGAGCCACCCAGGTGCCCCTATTTTCTTCATCATTACGATGAGATGATCCACTCAACTCTAGAAATTAAGACTAAGAAATGAACCAATAACTGAAAACTATTACTAATTCTTCCATTATTTCCAGTTACATGCTGTCAGGAAGTTTCTTTTCTTTTTTTTTTTAAAGTAATCTCTACCCCCAATGTGGGACTCAAACTCACAACCCCAAGATCAAGAGTAACATGTTCTACTGACTAAGCCAGTCAGGCAACCCTGGCAGGAAGTTTCTTAAGCCATAATATATACCCTTTAAATCTTATGCTTTTAACATTTTTCCTATGTTGAACCAATACTTGTGTTCTTATTGCCATCAAAACCTTAAGGCCTTTGGGTGATAATCATATGTCAATGTAAGCTCATCAGTAGTAACAAATGGACCACTCTGGTGGGGGATGTTGATAATGAGGGAAGCAATTCACGTGTGGGGGCAGAAGATATACATATGGGAAATCTCAGTACCTTCAACTCAATTTTGCTGTGAACCTAAAACTGCTCTAAGAAATAATGTCTGGGCACCTGGGTGGCTCAGTTGAGCATCCAACTCTTGGTTTCGGCTCAGGTCATGGTCTCAGGGTCATGAGACTGAGCCCCACATCCAGCTCTGTGCTCAGCATGGAGTCTACTTGAGATTCTCTCTCTCCCTCTCCCTTTCCCTCTGCCTCTCCCCCCCCCACTCGTGCTTTCGCTCTCCCTCTCTCTAAAATAAATAAATAAATTCTTTTAAAAAGAAATGTCTATTAAAAAACAAACACCTGAAGTCCCTCCAGTGGGACTTCCACTGAGTCAATGTGCTCCACTGAGACATGAAGAGCACAAAATGTAAATTTCACAAAACTTCAATGTGACAGGGCAGTTTTAACTCTTCCCTTTCCATTCTTTTCCTAGCTCTACCAAGAGGGCCACCTGGGGCTATGCGATGCCTCTGTGGGTCTGCAGTGGGAAGCTTGGGGGAAGAAGGCACCCCTTCCTCAGGGATGTCTAGCCTCGGGTCAGGGTCTCAGCATGGCACTTGGGGCTCAGGCTGGATGCAGCTCCAACTGGCCTCCTCAACCAGGTGTCTTTGTGCAGTACACTAACTGCATAACAGTACACGGCAGCCCTGGTTAGCCATCACAGTAGTTTTGAATTACAGATCTTTATCTTCCTCTGTCCAATCAGAAATGAAAGCAGTATTGCTTCAGGTAGTCATGAAGCAAAGGGAAAGAAAAAAGTAGATGAGGGTCCCACAGACGAGACTTCTGAACAGTGGAGTCGACTCTTGTGAACCCTCAGTATCAGATGTTTCATCTTATTTCTACCAGTCTAAACTCACAACTTCAGCTGAAAAGCCAAGAAGTATATTTACAAAGGATGGATTCAACCACAAACTATATGAATTCATGTTGGAGGACCTAGACCTGACTCTCCTCCACTAGAGCGAGAAAAGTATTTATTTTTTTCCTCACTGTTGTTTTCCCAGCTCTCAACCCAGTGCTTGGTAAATAAAAAAGGGTTCAATAAACATTCATTGGCCGAGGTGGTGTTTTTATAGGGGAATAATAAAGCCAATTGCCATGCTCCTTTCACAGACATGAGAACATTTCCCTTACAGCTTAGGCACAATAAAAATGCTTCAAACATTTTTCAACTCTGTAGGTATCAAGAAGGAAGGCAGGTGAGAGAGACGTGTACTTAGATGAAGTCTGCAGCAAGCACTTTGGTGGTTGAGAATCTGGACTTTGGAGTCAGAGACCTGGATTCTAATCCTAGCTTTTCTATCCACTGAGTTGGGGACACTGCACAAAGTGACTTAACTTGTCTCAGTTTCCTTATCTCTAAAATTGAGATAATAATGCCCATTTAGCAGGGTTGTTGAGAGGATTAAATACTACTACCCATTAGAAACACTGAACACAGTTACCAGCACAGAGTAAACACTCAATAAAAGGCAGCTATCATTCATATTTCTGCATCTTCAGAAGGCTAGGAAAAAAGTAAAGTAAAAGAGGGTAAAATTATGCAAATGTGGCAAAATCTTGACCACTGGTGAATCCAGATAATGTGTATAGTTTGATGCACTGGTCCTACTTTTATGTACATTGGGAATTTTCCATAAATTTTTTTAAACTAAAAGTCAGAAAATACACAAAAAAACAACTGCCACCCACTAACCAAATATTCAGTCAAGACTACATTTCTTCCCTTGGTAAATCAAACACCATGTGCAGGACATCTCATGCCATCTGTGTGGGATGTTGGAGTCCCTGCCCTCAGAGAGCTTATAGTCTAGTTGGAGACAGACATTAAACACATAGTCCCTCAAATAAATCTATAACCACAAGTTCAGAAGATGCCCCACAGGAAATGTAGACGAAGAGATGGACTTCATTGAGCGAAGTCAGGAAGGCCCCTCTGAGGAAGTTGTATGTAAATGAAGACCTGAGGAGCTTAGCTGGATAAAGGAAGGGGGGAGAACATTCAGGTGGAGCCCCCACCATGGATGGGCAAAGGTCCCAAGGCAGGAGTGGAGGGAAGGCCAGTGTGGCTGGAGCACAAGGCAAGGAAAAATGTGGCTCGAGGGAAGAATGGAGAGTTGGGCAGGGCTTTGGAGACCCTGCTGGAGCTTTGGGAAGCCTCCAAAGCGACTGACAGACAGCTGTCTAGTCACTCAGTAGCAGAGCTGCCTCTGGGAAGGGAACTGGGAGATTAGATAAGAGAGGTTGAAGGAAAACAATCTTCACTATATATACTCTTCTGTACTGTTAATGGTTTTCTTTTTTAAAAATTTTTATTTATTTGAGAGAGAGAACATGAACAAGGGGTGGGTGGTGGGAGGGACAGAGGGAAGGGAGAAGCAGACTCCCTGCTGAGCAGGGAGCTCCAGCTCAGCTGGATCCCAGGACCCTGAGATCATGACCCCAGCGGAAAGCAGATACTTAACCCACTGAGCCACCCAGGCGCCCCCTATTGATAGTTTTCTATTAAGAACAAATCAAGGGGTGCCTGGGTGGCTCAGTCAGTTAAGCGTTGGACTCTTGATTTCGGCTCAGGTCATGATCTCAGGGTCATAAGATCAAGCCCCAGACCACCTCTGTGCTGAGCACTGAAACTACTTAAGATTCTCTCTCTCCCCCTGCCTCTCCCCCACTCCACCCACCCACTGCCTGCCACCATGCGTGCATGTTCTCTCTCTATATATAACAAAAACAAACAAACAAATAAAACCATCAATTTAAGAGGAAAAACATTCCCCACCCTCAAAGGAAAAAATATCGAAATCACACATGATGAGGGGTGCCTGGTGGCTCAGTCGGTTAAGAGTCTGCCTTCGGCTCAGGTCACAATCCCAGGGTCCTGGGATCCAGCCCCGCATGGGGCTCCCTGCTCGGCGGGAAGCCTGCTTCTCCTTCTCCCGCTCCCCCTTCTTGTGTTCCCTCTCTGGCTCTGTCTCTGTCAAATAAATAAATAAATAAATAAAAGAGTCTGCCTTTGGCTCACGTCCTGATCTCAGGGTCCTGGAATGGAGCAGAGTCAGGCTCCACACTCAGCGGAGACTCTGCTTCTCCCTCTCCCTCCGCCCTTCCCCCTGCTCGCACTGTCTCTCTCTCTCTAATAAATAAATAAAATCCTTAAAAAAAAAAATCACCCATGATGAACACACACAACATTGGGTTACACAGTAGCAGAGGAGAAGACAGGCTGACAACAGACTTCAGACCAAACAAAAGCTTTCCCAATAATTGCTTGACTTCAGCTTTCCTCATGTTTTCCAGGGGTACAGCCTTTCAGAAGGCCCAGGTGGAGTGGTTTCCAGGGAGAACCCAGAAGTTTTGAGAGCCCTTTAAGGCTGTGGCTTATGGAGCGCCCAGCAGAGAGTACCAGGAGACCGTGTTCAGGCACGCACGGCATGGCTGATGGCTCCTGGACGGTTCTGAGGGCCGGGGGGGCAGGGGGACAGGGTTTTCAAAATCTCCTGAGAGGCCTTGCTCCAGGTTTGGGGGAGGGCGTTCAGAGTAAGGCAGAGATGATACCTATGGTCAGTGGTCAAGGAGGGGCCTCATGGTGCCCTGTCTTCAGGAACGGACATGCTGCTCCGTGCAAAAAGTAGGAGCTTAGTAAAGCGGTCAGACACAGCTGGCCAATACAAGGGTTGATCTTGTTAACTCTGGCCTCACCGTGGCCTCTCCTTTCTTCCCTCCTTCCCATCTTGTTCAACCAATCATTTGATTACCATTCTCTTGAAGATTTTGTGACCTGCAAGAGTATGGTTCACAATATATAAAGAGTGGATTTCGCTATGCAGTGGGATTGTCAGTTATACTGTTACTTTTTCTTTCTTGTTTTTAATTTTTCTCCAGCAAACGTGTTTACTTTTGTAGTACAGAAGGGTATATGGAAATCTTCTCCAACGTCTGCATACAATTTTGCCACCAAGAAATTGGAAACTACAACTATCTCCTTGTGCTTTTGTATTAGAAATAGAAAATGAACAAGAACAGGGTCTTTAGGACAGGTCCAGGGATAGATACTGCCAAGGCTTCGGACCTACGTCCATACTTTGTTCCCTCCCACATTCCTCAAGGATCAAAGGTTCAACTTATTTCTCGATTCTCCAGCCCTACATTCCCCACCCCCACCCTATTCCCCTAACACCTGCAAGCTGGGGCACCCTCTTGAACCATATTCTTCACTTCAGCTGCCTTTATAAATGAACTTTCTAAACTAGGAAAGCAATACTCCACACCGCTAAGCAGACGCAGTTTCACTAAGACAGATGGAAACAAAGAAAGGGGACCACACTCACTTGAAGATTTGCATAGGCCCAGACACTGAAAGTTGGGGCCTCTAGAATTCAGCCAAGTTGTTCTTACAACTCCTGAAAAGTCACCTTTCCCCTTGGTTCCCCAGCCCCATTCAGTGATCCTCTACCCCTTTAGGACTACAGCTGGATGCATAAGGGCTGACTCCCATCCCAGGGTCAGATTGCCTGGGTGCAAATCCACATGCTGCCAGTTCAGCTCTGGGGACTTGAACAAATCACTTCACTAAACTTCTATTTCCTCATCTGTAAAATGTGGGTAACATCTGAATTAAATAAGATAATGGGTGTGGTGCCAAGCAAGCACTTAATAAATGTGGGTTTTGTTTTTTTTTTAACTATGTTCCTTGTTATACTTTTCATCTCCATGACTGATTTATTTTATAACTGGAAGGTTGTACCTCTTACTACCCTTCACCTATTTCACCCATCCCTCCACCCACCTCCCATCTGGCAACCACCAGTTTGTTCTCTGTATTTAAGAGTCTGTTTGGGTTTTCTTTGTTTGTTCATTTGTTTTGTTTTTTAGATTTCACATATAAATGAAATCATATGATATTTGTCTTTCTCTGCTTGATTTCACTTATTGACTTATTACCCTCTAGGTCCATCCATGTTGTCACAAATGGCAAGGTCTCATGTATTATGGCTGAGTAATATTCCATTGTATATATAGCACATCTTCTTTATCCAATCATCCGCAGGTGGACACTTGAGGGTGCTTTCATATCTTGACTATTATAAATAATGCTGCATAAATATAGGGGTGCTTATATTTTTTCAAATTAGTGTTTTTGAAAAAAAAAAAAGGGGGGGCGCCTGGGTGGCTCAGTTGGTTAAGCAACTGCTTTCGGCTCAGGTCATGATCCTGGAGCCCCGGGATCGAGTCCCGCATCCGGCTACCTGCTCGGCAGGGAGTCTGCTTCTCCCTCTGACCCTCCCTCCTCTCATGCTCTCTCTCTCAAATAAATAAATAAAAAATATTTTTAAAAAATTAGTGTTTTTGTTTTCTTTGAGTAAATACCCAAGAGTGGAATTACTGGATGATATGTTTTTTGCTTTTTTTTTTTGAGGAACCTCCATACTGTTTTCCACAGTGGCTACACCAATTCACATTCCCACCAACAGTGCACAAGAGTTCCCTTTTCTCCACTTCCTTGCCAATAGTTATTATTTCTTTTCTCTTTGATACTAGCCATTCTGACAGGTGTGAGGTGATATCTCATTGTGGTTTTGATTTGCATTTCCCTGATGATGAGTGATGTTGAGCATCTTTTCATGAGTCTGTTGGCCATCAGGATGTCTTCTTTGGCAAAATATCTATTCAGGTCATCTGCCTATAGATGTGAGCTATTTTAAATTTCAGTAATTCTGCCATTTCTTGCTGCCTCTCATCCCATTTAAATTACTATTATTTTGACAGTTATTTTAAATTAAAGAATATTCATTTTATCTCTGAATAATTTGAGGCATTTGGTCTAGACTGCCTCTGAGGTGTCACAAAACTAAGGGAGAAAGAATTCCTTCTGGCAAGCTGTTATTGATAAGTTGTTTAGTACAGTGTTCTGTGTAGAAGGAGGAGCAGAAGAAGAAGACAGCGTAGACTGAAGGTCTCTATGTAGAGAGATCAGGGAAGGAAGCAGCAGTCCAGGTGAGAAAGGGCCTGCTGGAAGAACTAAGTGTTTCATTTTGTTTTAAGTAATATGATAGAGTGGGGTCAGCAGAGAGTCATAACAGGTTATTTGAGATTTCAGAACTATACAACTAGAACAATGGTTCTCAACTGAGGGCAATTTTGTCCCCCAGGGGACACTGGGCAATGTCTGAAGATCTTTTCCGTTGCCACAAAGGGTTCAGGGGACAGCTCCTGGCATCTACGAGGTAGAGGCTAGACATCCTATAACACATGGATAGCACCCCACAATAAACAATTACCCAATTCAAAACATCAGCAGTGCCAAGGCTGAGAAACCTGGCTAGATTTCCACTTTTCTGAGAGAAATGCATACTCACCTTTCTTTGCCTTTAAAAGATGAGTGTTCATTGAAGTTATTTATTATTAGTGTTTTCAAATTTTCTATCCCTGACAATAAGACAATGTTTTCACGTTCAGCTGATAACAGCATCTTCCTTTCCTTTCCCTGCTTCTGGGGTTCATCTTCCCTTACTTTCTGCCCTCACCCTACAAACTCTTCCTTCATCTGAAGAAAGGAATCAACACACAAGAGAGCAATATCCACATACGTTAATGATTACATGATATCCCAATACAATTCCAGGCCTGGTAGCCTTCTCATCAATGCCTCTTTAGATAAGTCAAGGCACTTCACCAGCATGGGCTGCTGTCCAAGCAGATTAAATTAGAAGAGCTTGTAACACACTACAAAAAAACTTATCAACGTGATTAATCAGAAAGAGTTTTACTGGGTTTGTTAATGCGTTTCAACAATCCAACAACTGAGGAATGTGACTGCTGGCTGTTGACCCCGGTAACCCAACACCACCACACTGTGTTAAATTGATAAATTAGTTTAAAAGAATGTTTACCTCCCTTTACTGTATGACTCTCTGCTTGGCGTCCTCTTATGAGAGGATGGATCTGGCTTTCAGGAGTCCAGTGTCTTTGCCTTAGTCTAGTAAGGCAAAGAAAGGCTCACACAAAGAAAGTGAACTTACAATGAATATATTACCCAATACTCTGGAGACCTGGCCTCTCCAAAGCCCCTTCAAGGCTAAAGGCCGTGGGTCCCTTCTCAGAAGCTGCCCCCCACCCCCCACTCATATCAACTAAGGGAGAAAAACAAAGGTCTCTTCAGGAAGCCATGAGCCTCCCAGTGGGAACACTAGGACATGCCCTCCAATCACACTCTTCTTCTAAACTACTTGACTTGGGTAGCTAATTCAGATCTGAGATGTACCATGCAAATACAAATGGCATTCCAGACAATCAACCATCACTGACCAGGAATTTAAGTAAAACAATTACTTACTGGCATTGGCAAGAGCCACTGAATGTAGGCAGCAAAGGCTAAGGGGGTGGCTTAAGAGCTGAGTGTTTGAAAGGAGCTGGCACTGGGGTCAGGCCCAATGTCTTAATGACTAACGACAATTGCTACTGCTCATTGAGCTCTTATTACGGCCATTGTGCGAGGCACTCTCTCTCCACTGGATCATTTAATCCTTGCAGCCAACAGTATTACACTTCCTTGATTTGCAGATGAGGAAATGGAGGCTCCGAGACATTGCACTGTCAGCCTTCCTTGAAAGTATCTGGAGGCAGGGGTTAGGACACTGCTCCCTGGGCAAAATTTGCCGGCATGCAGACTTGAATGAGGGGTGGGGAAGGCAAGGCACAAAGGCCCAAAAGACTTGTAGAAGAGCCCTGGGAGAGAATGTAAGACACCCAAAGCTAACAAGGGAGGGGATGCCTTGGGCATTCGAGGTAAAGCCTGGAGAGAATCAGATAGTCTGGATTAGAAGACCACCTGCAAGGGTCCAGAAGCTCCAAAGTGTGGAATATAACTACTTGTGAAATAAGGAATTACTATAGGCATTAAATAACAATAAGTCACTTAAAGAGAAGGATGCTAGCTTTTCAGTTCAAGATTGGTTGTGTGGATTTAAAGGGGGGAAAAATATGATTTTGGTGCTAGTATGTTTTTAAGTTGCTACTTCCTTTAGAAAACAAAACAAAACAAAACAAAACAAAGGGTGTGCTTGGGTGGCTCACTCAGTTGAGCAACTGATTCTTGGTTTCTGCTCAGGTCGTGATCTCAAGGTCGTGAGATCGAGCCCCACATGTGGCTCTGTGCCTAGCTGGAGTCTGCTTGGGAGTCTCTCTCCCTCTCCCGTTACCCCTCCCCCATGCTTGCTTGCTCACTCTCTCCCTTTCAAATAAATAATCTTGAAAAAAAAAAAAAAGACAAAACAAAAAACAGGTCTTAGACTGAGATGCTTAATAGGGAATTCAGCTAAAATTTAAGAACATTGTTTTGTTTTCCATTGTATTTTTATAGTTACCTTCCATTTAGGTTAGGTAATAACTGGTTTCCTACTTAATGGTAATAATTTAAAGTTCTCTCTGAGGTAACTGGGTGATAGGCATTAAGGAGGGCACTTGATAGAATGAGCACTAGGTATTACATGCAATTGATGAATCACACTAAACTCTACCTCTGAAACTAATATATGTTAATTAATCAAATTTAAATAAAAGCTAAAAAATTTTTAAAAATAAAGTTCTCTCTAGGGGCGCCTGGGTGGCTCAGTCATTAAGCGTCTGCCTTTGGCTCAGGTCATGATCCTGGGGTCCTGGGATCGAGCCCCGCATCAGGCTCCCTGCTCTGTGGGAAGCCTGCTTCTCCCTCTCCCACTCCCCCTGCTTGTGTTCCCTCTCTCGCTGTGTCTCTCTCTGTCAAATAAATAAAATCTTTAAATAAAATAAAATAAAGTTCTCTCTGATGATGATTTTATAAGTGACTTGATGTAAAGAAAACTGGCTAATACATGGATATGGCCAAAAGTAGGAGGCTGGTCTGGGAATGACTGAGTTTAGGTAACACTACAGCTATACAAGATGTATTTGATGCTTGGTGTAGAAATAAGACTCGGAAATCAAAGGACTCATCAGGAGGACTGGAAGAAGAAGAGAAAGACTGAGTATCAGATTAGATATTTACCAGGGAGAAAAGAAACAAAAGAAAGTCCTACTTCCAATTTTTATTTGTTTGGGTAATATTCTGAAAAGCAATTCAGCACAAGTTCTCTTTGTCTAAGGGTATACAATGCAACAGTGACTAGTTAAAAAGGGGAATATCTTCCAATACACTGGCTATTTTGTTTACATAAAGGCAACTGACAGCAAAACACACAGGCACACACCCAGATGCCTGAGCTGAGTAGCGGTCTTGGTATCATTCTGAATTGCTCTGTGCAGGAACAGAACACTGTAACATGGAGACAAAACGGATCTTTTCCCTGCAATAAGGGAGCGGCTTTGCACAAGGTGGATACTGACGGGTAGTGTGCAATTTTCATCCTCCAGCAAAACGTGCTCACCAGCTTCCCCACTCACAGCCGCGGGTCTGACACACATGCCATTTGGTTTATAAGTAGAAGCAGGAATTGAAATTAAGCCACCATCAGCTGTTCATATCTCAGGTCAAACCAGTCACAAGATGAGACTAGGAACCCTGGAAAAATGAGTCAAGTCCTTGCAGAAGAGAGGCCTTGGATCGCTGAAGAACTTGAGAGGGAGGAGTGTGGATCTCCAAGGGAAGAAGGGTGCGGTCACACAGCCGGAGGGGCACTGAAGGCCATTTGCCTGCTTCCCTATTTTGACCAGGGTCATGCCAGCTGGGATTAACATGAACCAATCAGCTGGCCTTTGTAAATGATAACTTAGTTTGTTGTTGTTGTTGTTAAATATTCCAAAAGTACAGGAAATTGAAACAATATTCTAATAGGCATTTCTTTATTCATCACACAGATTGAATAAATATGAACATTTTTATAGCCTAAGTCCATGAGCCATCTTTGTAAAAAGTTTTGGAAGTGTGTTTCCTCAGGGGGCTCTGGGGTAAATCTTGTAACGAGACTTTAGATATCATCCCAGACAGTCCTGCTCTACAAATGGGGGGCAGGGGGGAAAGAAGGCCGGGAGTGGCCCAGTGACTCACTGGAGATCTGGGGTCTGCACAGAGCCAAACACCCTCCCCCCAGCGATCCCCACTCCACTGCAACCCACAATTCTCCAGCTCTCTGCCTGCACTTCCTTCTGCTTCTTCCAAATCCCCAGGCCTTGCCCCAAAGCTAGCTACTCTTTTTTTCTTTTATTTATTTCCTTTTTTTTTTTTTTAAGATTTTATTTATTTCTTTGACAGAAAGAGAGAGAGAACACAAGCAGGGGGAGCAGCAGTGGGAGAGGGAGAAGCAGATCCCTCCAAGTAGAGAGCCCGACACGGGGCTCGATCTCAGGACCCCGGGATCATGACCTGAGCTAAAAGCGGATGCTCAACCAACTGAGCCACCCAGGCGTCCCTATTTATTTCCTTTTTTTGAAGTCAGATTAGGATTTACTGGCCTCCTCTCAGGAAGACTCTTTGGAATAGGGCTAGCTCCTGGCACACAGGTAAGAGAGCCACTGTGCTTCTTTAGAAGTCATAACGACAACAATAATAATGATGACAATAACTAGCTTTTACTCAATGCTCACTCTGTGCGGAGCCCTCTGCCAAGGGCTCTGTGGGCACTGTCTATTTAATCTTCACATGAATATGTGGGGGCAGGGGGGTCATCGCCATGATCCCCAATTTAGAGATGAGATACCAAGACTTTGAGATGTTAAGACTCACACATGGACACAGCTAGAAAGCTCTGAGACGCCACATACTGCTGACCCCACTGAGGCATGGGTGGAGCTGACATCCTTCGACAATGAGACTCCTCTGGTCTCCTCTATCTCCCCGTGACCTGAACCAACAGGATCCCCAAGCCTGGCTGTGCACAAAAAGCCCCTAGGGAGTTTGTTAAAAATAAGATGTTCAGGGCCAGTGTGCACCTGCTGAATCAGAGTGTTCTAGTCTATAGCCCACGAACCTGTCTTAAAACAACTTCTCCAGTGCATGCTGGGCCTGGGAACCTCTGTTGGAGGCTGTTGACTTTTCCGGGCTACTGGAGCCAAAGAGTCTAAGCTTTGAGACCTCCTGCCCTTCTCTTGCCTTCCAAGTGGACTGCTTATGTAGTAGTTCCATGAGTACAAGGGTGCTGTGTTGGGGCTAGGGTCTTGTAAGATGCCTGGTTGCTTAAGAAAATTCAGACTTCTGGGCCCGCCTGCCACTTGCCTGCTGCCCAGAGCGAGAGCTGCTACACCCCAGGAGCGGCCAGGCCACGGCCGGCTGCCCCACCCTCTCCTTCCTGAGTCCCTCGGACCCCTGGCAGGCAGCTGTCCCCCTGCCAGAAGAGAGACGTTCTTCCATGTGTGGCCATCAGTGATTCTAGTCAGGTGGTGTCCCGCAGAGCCCGGGGTCAGAAAGTCCCCAACAGCTTGGGCAGTATTACTGAACGGACTTCAGAGCATCCTGGGGAAGGCAGAGCCATGGAAGGTTAGCCAGAGGAGGGTCTGAGAGGCTGCCTGGCCACGTGATGGGTGGGAAACTGAAGCCCAGAGGGGGAAAAGGAAGGGAAGGGATCTGTATTTTGACCCATGTTTATCTATGAGAAGTTTCAGGCTCCGAGATGTTGAGAGGTTTACCCTGAATCAAATAGTGTTAAATAGGCAAGTAGGTTAGGTAGTTAGTTCTCCAGCACAGAATGGCCTTCGGGGTTACCAAATTAGCTTTCTGCACTGTGTGAACATCTCTCTCTGTCTTTCTGGTACATACACATTAGGTAGGTTTAGAAAATAGGACACCACGGGGCACCTGGGTGGCTCAGATGGTTAAGCATCTGCTTTCGGCTCAGGTCATGATCCCAGGGTCCTGGGATCAAGTCCCACATCGGGCTCCCTGCTCAGCAGGGAGCCTGCTTCTCCCTCTGCCTCTGCCTCTGCCTCTCTCTCTCTCTCCCTCTCCCTGTCTCTCATGAATAAATAAATAAAATCTTTAAAAAAAAAAAAAAAGAAAAGAAAAGAAAATAGGACACCGGTTCAGTGTGTACAGAACTATTTGGAAAGTCATTCTCAGGAAGCATTACACATATTGCCCACATTTCTTCCTTATGCACCTACTTCCAGGACTAGAATTGAAGGATACACTGCTGGGTCCAAGCACATTATGAATCCGGGACTTGCCAAAGCCTGGGCCTTCTTTTTTTTAAGATTTTGTTTATTTATTTGTCAGAGAGAGAGAGAGAGCACGTGTGTGCACGCGAGTGCATGAGTGGGGAGAGGGGCAGAAGGAGAAGCAGGCTCCCCACTGAGCTAGGAGCCCGATACGGGACTCGATCCCAGAACCCTGGGATGATGACCTGAGCCAAAGGCAGATGCTTAACCGAATGAGCCATCCAGGCGTCCCAGCCTGGACCTTCTTAATCATTTCTCTTTCCACAGTCGTATCTAATTGGCCATTATTAAATGGTTCTTCAGCTTTGTCAGCTCCACCATTACTCAATCCAATCCCCCCTTTTTCTCATCTATTTTTAAATTATAGACTAATCAAGCACCACAGAGTTTCTTGCCTATGCTGTAAGATCTCCAGTTTTCAGGAAATTAATAGCCAATATTCATTGAGCATTTTCTATGTACCAGGCACTGTTCCAAGCATTATACATGCCTTATCTTATTGAACTTTTGCAACAACCTTCTGACGTAGGTACTATTATTATTATTTTTTTAAAGATTTTATTTATCTATTTGACAGAGAGACACAGCGAGAGAGAGAATACAAGCAGGGGGAGTGGGAGAGGGAGAAGCAGGCTCCCGGCTAAGCAGGGAGCCAGACGCGGGGCTCGATCCCAGGACTCTGGGATCATGACCTGAGCCGAAGGCAGACGCCTAACGACTGAGCCACCCAGGTGCCCTGACATAGGTACTATTATTATCCCTACTTTATACCGTAAGGAATCTGAAACTCAGAGAAGCTCTATAACTTGCCTAAGATCCTACAGCTGGGATTCAGATCTGGGCAGACTTACTCCAGGACCTGCCTCCTTCACCGTCGTGTCTCTCATAATTCTGGAAATAGGATTTGAGATATTGAGAACCATCTACCTTATAAAAATTTCAATGAACATTTAGTGAGTGCCTTTGGTAGGGAACGTCCTATAGTGTTTATAAAGGTGATTTAAGAAATAGCCATTCCTCTTACAGGGAGTCAAACAGGTATTCAATTAATATAAAAGGTAGATGGTCCCTAGGGGCAATACTAGAGGCACTGATAAAGTGTGATAAAAACACATAAAAAGGATAGTCAACAAGCAGGCAATCAGCAATGACTTCCTGGAGGAGGGGGCATAAGTAACCTCCTTAAATGACAAATAATAAATATTGGTAGAGACAGGGGAGTGCAGTCCCTATCTGCCAGGCAGTACGGTACAGTGAGTGGGCTCAAATCCAGATGTCATCACTTACTCCCTGTGCAGCTTCATCTCTGAGCCCTGGGCTCCTCATCAGGCCAAGTGGAGGTCGTCGCATGGACCTCTCGGGGCTGTGGTACATGGACCTCTCGGGGCTGTGGTGATTGTTGTGGGCATAATGCCTATGAAAATCTAGAACAGCACCCAGGAGGGCCTCACTGATGTGCTGCTCCCTTTTAGGTTCACTGAGTCATTTCAGAACCCATTGCTCTGGGGCCACTGTCCAACAAAGCCCAGTCTGTGTTCCTCTAAGAAAGCACTCTCGTCAAGACTCTGTTTCAGTCCAATATTCAAAAGCAGACCACTTTAACTCTGAGTTTGTAAAGGAAATGAGCAGTGAGGCTTAACTTCAGTGGTGTGGCAAGGAGCTACTGTAATAGAACAAATGGATTGTTTATCAGCTTTCTATCTGTCCCTAACAAAACCATGTGAAATGAGGCATGAGACTCCCGGGTTTTTTAAAAAGATGACAAACACTGGCTAATTTACTAGAGTAGAACATAGTGAGCCAAATGTTTAGTTTTGCATTAAATCTATATTTAGCATTTTCATTAAAAGGGGCAAAATGTAGGCTTTATTGATGCTTCAGTGCCCATTTCAGATTAATGCCTAACATTTAAAACTGTGCATGAAATTGCAAATGTATCAGCAAACACACAAGAAGGGCCAGACTAAGTGCTGTGTGCTTATGCACAGCCAGCCATCTCTGAGGCCGCCAGCGGGTTATTGCGGGGCTTATTTGCCCCACACTTGCCAAGCCTGTGAATAGTTAATATCCCTGATTGCTTAGTTAAATACCTTTTTAGACTGAGAGAGAGAGAGGACATGGAAGAATTAGGGATCATATAATTTTTGTGTAATGGACAATTAAGTCATGATATCCTTCTTGATTTACAGTTGATATTTCCAGGGCAATGAGGGTAGTATCCTTCTGGGGAAAAGCTGTTAGCTTCCTTAATCATCATTCAGGGCCACAGTTTACCTGAAGTAGCTAAGGAATAAAAAGGACTAAGGACCTCAGACTAAAAATAATTATTTTTCAAATAGAACCTAATTTATGCCACCACCAAAACAGTAAGATGAAAATTTCCCCCATTATGAGATGAGAACTTTTTTCTTTAATAATATTAAGTCTTGATTCAGTTGTGTCTTGTATGTGGTTATCCAAATGGCTGGGGAGAAAACTGGTAATAGAAGATATTTCACTACATAGAGTAATAAAGAGTAAATGTTACCTAAAAGAAAAGTGATACAATTTAGAACTGGGAAGCAAGCTAGTGTAATTTTTGTGAAAGTAGGTTTTGGAGTCAGACTCCTTGGGTTCAAATCCCAGATCTGGCCCTTGCCAGCAATTACCAGTTGGCAGACCCAGTGAATATGGAGTGGAGGAGGGTTAGTTCTTCAAAGGGAAGGAGGTGATGGCGTCCCAAGATGAGAAACGAAAGGATTACAAGGAGACGGAAACGAGAGATGTCCAGGCTACTTGTAGCTGAGGGGTGGAGGGCAGGGACCAAAGGCCCACTCTCAAATCCACAGGACAAGACGGGGCCCAGAAGGTAAAGAACTTAAGGCTGAGGCTGAAGATTCATTTCAAACTTTCATGAGGGCCCACAGAATAGGTTCACATCCAGCCTTACTCTACAACCATATATTTGGGGTGGGCCCCAAACACGTCGGGGACAGTGACCACTAGCCATCAGAGCAAGCTGTATAAACATAGTGTCCAGGAAGAGATTTATGATTGGTTTCAGAGAAAGAGGTGGGGTGGGTCAGAGCTGAGAGCCAGTGCAATGATCTACAGACTTCCAGACACTTTATTTTGACCTTGTGTTTAATCTTGTGTCTCATTCATTCAGGTGTTCTCTCTGAAGTCACAGCATACAAGATCCGACACTAACGACTGACTGGGCCACTGACAAGTGCCTCAGCACCACCCAGCACCCCTAAGCAATCTGCAGGATGGTTTGCTTCTTGGAATACTCACAGGGATTCTGATACTTTCTTGAGGGATCTCTGCTTTCTGTTTTGTTTCCAGGTTCCCCAGAGAATAAAGCATCAATACCTAGGCCTCTATTTTCCAAACAGAATTCACAGAATAGTAGTTCTAAGGGAAATACTGGGTGTTACACAAGAGGGGTTCCATGACCAAACAAATGACCTCGAGATCCCCAACTGAGTCATCCAAAAGCCCCTAAACAAATTTTAAAGATACACTGTTAAAGTTAAATTTATTTCTCTATTCTGCAAGCCTTCTCAGAGCCTTTAAGACATTAATGTTCCACGTAAATATCCAAAAGAGAATAAGATATGCTAAATTTCCCAAGCTTATTTGACCCCAGCGTCTTTTCCACAGAGCTGGTATTTTTCTAACAATTACTTTGGAAACTATTTTTCTAAGCTTGGAACTGGGAAATTCTACTTCCACCTGGGACGTAGGAAGCCTCAAGGGAATGCTGCTCCCACACTGGCAACGAGAGAAAATATGGATAATGTACAAAACTCTCACTTTGTTGAGCCCATCAGAGAACTGAGCTACAAAGCAACCAGGGAACTGAATTCTAAAAGATGATCAGCCCTTCTGAGGAGAGACATGAGACATACCAACTATTTCTCTTGCAGCAAAGAATGGGAAGAATAGGTAATTACCACAGAACTGGGTAAGAAGAAACTTTCTTAAAGGCCAAGTGAAGGTAGCATGACAGCTGAAAATCCCTCAGCACTCCAGACATGAGAGGAATCCCTAGCTGCTCGCCATCTCATTTCCATCGGCCCCCACTTGGTGTCCAGGAGAAAGACTGTATGCAGGCAGCAGACCCAAGAGATCCTTTCTCTTGGTGGTATAGTCCTGCAGCCGCGGCCGAGGTCTGAGCGTGGAGCAGTAGTACCTGGCAAAGCCCATTCACACTCTGAGCCCTGCATGAGGACAGGGTGGTGGCTGTCTGCCCCCAGTACAGAGGCAAGAGACACACCCGTGCCCAGGACTCAACTCGGACACAAACCAGAGGTCTGCTGCTGCTGGGTGAGGGACAGGAAACTCCCGCTGGGCCCAAGAGGCCCCACCAATTCAAAGCAGAGTTTGGTTTACTTGGGGAGAGATAACAGGATATCACAGTGGTTATTAGGGTGGACCCTGAAGTCGGACGGACCTGGGTTGGGATCCAGGATCCACCACCTGATAGCCACGTGACCTTAAGCACATTATCGAAGTCACCGAGTCTTAGCTTTCTTTTTTTTTTTTTTTAAAGATTTATTTATTTATTTGAGAGAGCGAGAATGAGAGAGGGTACATGAGAGGGGGGAGGGTCAGAGGAAGAAGCAGGCTCCTCGCTGAGCAGGGACCCCGATGCGGGACTCGATCCCGGGACTCCAGGATCATGACCTGAGCCGAAAGCAGTCGCTTAACCAACTGAGCCACCCAGGCGCCTGAGCCTCAGCTTTCTTATGTAAAATAAGGATGAGAGTAATAGCTCTGCCGCAGAGAACAGTTAGGAAAACTGGAGTCGTGCAAAACACAGCACAGCCCCAGGACAAGGGAAGCAATCGAGAAAGGGCAGTTTTTGCTTTGATTACAGCAGTTGCTGGAAACTGATAAAAAGCAGTTGAGAATTAGTCTGCTAGGGCTGTCATAACAAAATACCATAGCTGGGGTGGCCTACACGACAAAAATGTATTTTCTCATAATTCTAGAGGCCAAAAGTGTGAGCTGAGGGTGGCAGCATGGCCAGGTTCTGGAGAGAGCTGTGATGCTGATTTGCGGATGGCCACCTTCTCACCGTATCCTTGCATGGTCCAGAGGGCAGAGAGACCAAGAGAGCTAGATCTTGGATGTCTCTCCTTACGGGGCCAGTCATCCCATCATGAGGGCCCCACTCTCATGATCTCATCTAAACCTGATTATCTCCCAAAGGCCCCAGCTCAAAATACCATTAGGGGTTAGAGCTTCAAAATACAAATTTGGGGAGGGGACACAATTCAGTCCATAGCAAGTTATAAACAGCACTTTCCCAACTGCAGTGAAAATTAGTTGTTTTTACCTGACAATCTTTGGTTCCCCTTTTTTCTATTAACATCAGCCTGTTTTTCTTCTAGGAATCCGCTTACACACTCTCAATTCACGTGTTTCAGGTGGGGCTGACTCCTCCCGTGCCTACTTTGAGGGGTGGGGACATGACCCAGGCCTGGCCATCAATCATATTCCATCTCCAGGCTAAAATGATCAGTTCAGAGATAAATGCATGTTCGCCAAGGCAGCTCAATGAGAGTTAAGTCCTCGAACTTTTGATGTGACTTTTATCTCCTGAAACTTCTATGGCTGGAGTTTTTATTTATTTATTTATTTGAGAGAGATATTGAGAGAACGAGTGTGAGGAGGGGCAGAGGGAGATGCAGACTCCCTGAGGAGCAAGGAGCCCCATGCGGGGCTCGATCCCAGGACCCTGGGATCATGACCTGAGCTGAAGGCACTTAACCCACTGAGCCACCCAGGTGCCCCAAGGCTGGAGTTTCTAACTGTGGAGACAGACTCTGCCTGAGATGCAAGCCTCTGTGCTCTGAGGAAGGAAGAGTTGAGAGGTGATGATGGGGTCCTGAAGACATTGTTTTAAAGCTGGACTATCCAATAATTTAACTGAATTAATATCTTTATAACATGAAATGAACCCAAGCATTTTCTCTCAAACCAGCTTGCTATCTGACCCAGTTCAACATTTACTGTTTCAAAACTACATCAAGAGAAAATCTTTGTGACCTTGGATTGGGCAGAGTTCTTAGATACAACATCTAAAGCATCAGCCATTAAAGAAAAAATTGGTAAGTGGACTTCATCAAAATTTTTAAATTCTGTTCTCTGAAAAACATGGTTAAGAGAATGAAAAGACAAGCCACAGACTGGGAGAAAATATTTGCCAATCACCTATCTGACACAGGATTCATATCTAGAATAAAGAAAGAACTTTCAAAATTCAATAAAAAGAAACAAACAAACAAACAAAAATGGGGGAAAGATGTGAACAGCCACTTTACCAAAGAAGATATACAGATGACAAATAAGTACACGAAAAGATGTGCAACATTATTAGTCATTACAGAAATGCATATTCAAACCACAAACACCACCACACACTATTAGAATGGCTTAAAAAAAAAAACAAAACTTGACAATAAGAAGTGCTGATGAGAACTAGGAGCAACTGGAACTCTCACATACTGCAGGGGGGAATGCAATGTGGTACAATGCCACTGCGGTGGACTGAGTAAGTGTCCCCCTCAAAATTCATGTCCACTCTGAACATCAGAATGTGACCTTATTTGGAACTAGGGTGTTTGCAGATATAATTAGTTAAGATGAGGTCATAGTTCATTAGGGTGGGCTCTAAATCCAATGACTAGTGCCCACAAAAGAAGAGGAAAGGACACAAAGAGACACATGTGAAGACTGAGACACAGATCGAAGTAAAGCAGCTGCTAGCCAAGGAATGTCACGGATTGCCAGGAGCCACCAAAGGTAAGAAGATGCAAAGAAAGATTCTCCCCTAGAGCCTTCGAAGGGAGTGTAGCCCTGCCCACACCTCAACTCCAGACTTCTACCTTCCCCAACTGTGAGAGAATAGAGTGCTGGTTTTTTTTTTTCCTTAATTTAAATTCAATTTAATTAACATATATTATTAGTTTCAGAGGTAGAATTTAATGATTCATCAGTTGCATATAGCACCCAGTGCTCATGACATCAAGTGCCCTCCTTAATGCCCATCATTCAGTTTCCCCATCCCCCTCCCCCTCTTCCCCTCCAGCAACCGTTTGTTCCCTAAAGCTTAGAGTCTAACGGTTTGTCTCCCTCTCGGTTTCATCTTATTTTATTTTTCCTTCCATTCCTCTATGTTCATCTGTTTTGTTTCTTAAATTCCACATTTGAGGGCCCCCGGGTGGCTCAGTTGGTTAAGCGTCTGCCTTCGGCTCAGGTTATGGTCCCGGGGTCCTGGGATCCAGCCCCGCATCAGGCTCCCTGCTCAGGGGGAAGCCTGCTTCTCCCTCTCCCTCTACCCCTCCTCTCCCTGCTCGTGCTCTCTCTCTCTCTAATAAATAAATAAAATTGTAAAAAAAAAATTCCACACGAGTGAAATCCTAGGTGTTTGTCTTTCTCTGATGGGCTCATTTCCCTTAGCATATCACCCTCTAGTTCCAAGCATGCTGCTGTTTAAACCGTCAAGTTTGTATTAATCTGTTATTGTAGGTTTAAGAAATTGGGGGGGGGAACAACCCAGTTTGGCAGTTTCTCATTAAATTAAACCTGCATTTATCCTGTAACTCAGAAATCCCACTCCTCAATATCTATCCAAGGGAAAACTGACATTCACACAAAAACCTTTACATGAACTGTTTATAGCAGCTTTATTTGTATTCACCAAACACTGGAATCAACCCAAATGTCCTTCAAATGGTGAATGGGTAAACCAAGTATGGCACATGCATACTATGGAATAGTACTCAGCAATAAAAGGAACTAACCATTGCTAAACATAAGAACATGGTATTATGCTAAGTGAAAAGAGCCACACTCAAAGGGCAATACACTGTATGATTAGATTTATATGACATTTTAGAAAATGCAAAACTGTAGGACAGAGAGCAGATTAGTTATCAGGGGCTGGGGGTCAGAAGAGTGGCTGACTACAGGGCAGCATGAGGAGGGAATTTCTCGAGGGGCATAATTGTTCTTTATCCCAAGGGTGGTAGTTGTTATACAACTCTATGCTTTTGTCAAACCCATAGAAGTTTATACAGCAAAGAGTGAATTTTACCGAATGTAAATTACATAAATCAATCAATCAATCTACATCAGAGATGTAGAAGCAGCTTGCCAATATGTTTGTGTATTTGCTTTTAAAGTCATGCTCAGTTATGATGGTAAAATATTCATTTGCATATTTGTTTGATATACCTAAGGTCACTAAAATTTCTTTCAACAACAATTTAGTTGATGGGGCGTCTGGGTGGCTCAGATGGTTAAGCGTCTGCCTTCGGCTCAGGTCATGATCCCAGGGTCCTGGGATCGAGTTCCGCATCAGGCTCCCTGCTCCTTGGGAGCCTGCTTCTCCCTCTGTTTCTCTCTCTCTGTCTATCATGAATAAATAAACAAAATCTTTAAAAAAAAAAAAAAAAACAATTTAGTTGAAAACATGAAGCATCACCCATACTCAATGGTTTCCTGTCCAGTTAAGCAGACTAACAGGAGCTCACAGTATTGACAATGTGAAGGGCTTCAACAGGAACCACTTTTGAGCTTTTGTGATAATGAATCAGATTTGTGTAATTTTCTCAAAATAGAAAATAACCTCAAAACATCCATCTGAAAAAATAAGATCACAAAAAGAGGAAGGTAGAGGAGGATGCAAAACTGTCTGAATAGTAACAAACCTTAGAAAAATTAAGTACTAAATGTGAAAGGAAAAAATGGGTTTCACTATATCTATTACCGGATCAGTCTGACTGTGGGTTACCAATTGAGAAATGTTTACTAGTACAGATTTCTAACCTTTTACCTAAAAGAAAACAGTGTTATTAAGCTCCAGTGGCCCCTCATCTTTGACAGAGGCAGGTATATAATTCTTTTTTTTTTTTTTAAGTTTTTATTTATTTATTTGACAGAGAGAGACACAGCTAAAGAGGGAACACAAGCAGGGGGAGTGGGAGAGGGAGAAGCAGGCTTCCTGCAGAGTGGGGAGCCTGATGTGGGGCTTGATCCCAGGATCCTGGGATCATGACCTGAGCCCAAGGCAGACGCTTAACGACTGAGCCACCCAGGCGCCCCCACAGGTATATAATTCTTAAGAAACTAGGCTCTGGGGTTAGATAATCTTAGTTTTAATCTTAGATATACTACCAGATGTGTAACTCTGGCCAAATCACTTAACCTGTAAAATGTGGATATTAATATCTATATTACAGAGTTGTCATATGAATCCTATAACATAACGTGTAGTAGTATCTGGAAGACAGTAGTAGTATCTGCAAGATAATAAAACCTCAGCCAAAACAATCTTGAAAAAGAACAAAGTTGGAAGACTCACAAGTTGCAATTTCAAAACTTACCACAAAGCTACAGTAACCAAAACAGTGCAGTATTAGCCTAAGGATAGACACCTAGACCAGTGGAATAGAACTGAGAGTCCAGAAACAAACCCATACATCTATGGTCAGTGCTGTTCGACAGGGGTGCCAAGACTATTAGATGGGTAATGAAGAATCTCTTCAACAAGTGTGCTGAGACAATGGGATATGTGCCTGCAAAAGAATGAAGTTGGACCCCTACCTCATACCATACACAAAAATCAACTCAAGGGGCGCCTGCGTGGCTCAGTCATTAAGCGTCTGCCTTCACGGCTTGGGTCATGATCCCAGGGTCCTGGGATCGAGCCCCGCATCGGGCTCCCCGGGAAGCCTGCTTCTCCCTCTGCTACTCCCCCTGCTTGTGTTCCCTCTCTTGTTGTGTCTCTCTCTGTCAAATAAATAAATAAAATCTTAAAAAAAAGAAATTAACTCAAAATGTATCAATAACCCAGGTATAAGAGCTAAAATCATAAAACTCTTAGAGGAAAACATAGGGTTAAATCTTTATGACCATGCATTCGGTAGTACATTCTTAGATATGGTACCAAAAGCATGAGGAACAAAAGAAAAAATAGGTTGGGCTTCATCAAAATTTAAAACTTTTGTATGTTCAAGGACATTATCAAGAAAGTGAAGGGGCGCCTGGGTGGCTCAGTCGTTAAGCGTCTGCCTTCAGCTCAGGTCACGATCCCAGCGTCTTGGGATCGAGCCCCGCGTCAGGCTCTCTGCTTGGTGGGAAGCCTGCTTCTCCCTCTCCCACTCCCCCTGCTTGTGTTCCCTCTTTCGCTGTGTTTCTCTCTGTCAAATAAATAAAATCTTTAAAAAAAAAAAAGAAAGTGAAAAGACAACCTACGGTATGGAAAAAAGTAAATACAAATCATGTATCTGATAAGGATCAGTAAATTATATAATTAGCTTATCCAGAAAATGTAAAGAACTCTTACAACTCAACAACAAAAAGGCAAACAACCCAATTTAAGGGGGACGAAAGACTTGAATAGACATTTCTCCAAAGAAGATATACAAATTGCAAATAAGCACATGGAAAAAATGTTCAACATCATTAGCCACTAGAGAAATGCAAATCAAAACCACAATGAAATAGCACTCATATCGACAAAGAATCTGATGTGAAGGCTAACTCTTTATTCAGAAAGCTAGCCCACACCTTGGGAGAAGGAGAAAGTTGATTATATGGAAGGATGAGCAGGAGCTCTCATCCTTGGGCTGGAGAAAGCAAATTCTAATCCTTAAACTCAGCTACAGATGTATGAAATACAGAAACCAAATTGTAAGAGCATTATAATTAATCCAAAAGCCAACATATTTTTAGACATTTAATATAGTAAAAGGGCCATAAAGTAAGGATTATTGAATAAATGGAATACTTGGTTAGATATTTTAAGGAAAATTTTTATTTGGTTCTTCACTTCATACTGTGGGGCAAAATAAATTCCAGGTAGATTAAGAGTTAAATGTAGAGAGAAGGAAGATTGAGAAGGGAGTCTTAGGGAGAGTTTTTCTAAGGCAGGTAGATGCTCATTTATTCTCTGAATGAGGAAAGACTTTCTAAGCTTAAGAGAAATAAAGGAAATCACAAAGACGATATTGCTACATTTGACTACATAAAATTTCTCACATAAAAATGGTAAGCATCTTGGGGCACCTGGGGGGCTCAGTCGGTTAAATGTCTACCTTAGGCTCGGGTCTTGTTCCTGGGGTCCTGAGATAAAGCCCCACATCAGGTTCCCTGCTCAGCAGGGAGCTTGCTTCTCCCTCTCCCTCTGCCGCGCCCCCTCCTTGTGCTCTCTCGCTCTCTCTGTCAAATAAATAAATAAAATCTTAAAAAAAAATTTTTAAGCATCTATTTAGAAACTGAGAAATATTTCTGTAATAAATAAGACAAAAAGTCATATCCTCCAATATAAAGAATTCAAATAAATTCATATGAAAAGGACTGAGACATGAAACACAATATGCTAAAGAAGAAAAAGAAATAGCATATAAAATAATTCAGTTTTTGATTTAAAAAACTAAACAAAATTGTATCATTCTCCTGCTATACAATTAAGAAAGATCAGGTGGATAAGCAACCTTCCCCACTGGTGAAGGTATGGTGAAATGGGCCTTGTTCTCTACTGATATAAACTAATAGAACTTTCCCAGGAAATAATTTCACAATATTTATCAAATATTCAAACCTTTGACTCAATGAATCATTTTCTATGAATGTACTCTAGAAGGAATAAAACTGAAATGGAGGTAAATTGTGCTCAATTTAGAAAAGTTCGTAACAACAAAACAATGTAATACAACCTAATAATAAAAGAATTAAGAAATTATGGCATCATTACATAAGAATACATTATGCAATCATTAACATGATATTTATAAAGGAAAATATTTATTTATATAAAATATTTTAAGGGGTGCCTAACTGGCTCAGTTCGTAAAGCATGCAATTCTTGATCTTGGTTGGGGTCATGAGTCCAAGTCCCACGTTAGGCATAGAGCTCACAAAAAAAAAAAACAAAATATTTTAAACACAGGAAACAAAACTACATGTTCAGTATAATCTTAATCATGACAAAATATAGGTAGTGAATTGGCCATATCGATCTAGATAAAAAATGCACATACCATTTGACCAGCAATTCTCATTCAAGGAATTTGTCCTAGATATGCTAAAGCAGAAAGACAGAAATGTTTGTTGCATGAATGGTTGAATTAATTTAATAATTTGATGGAAGAATTGTAATCAACGTTTGAGTTCATTTAAATACTCTATTATTGGGGCGCCTGGATGGCTCAGTTGTTAAGCGTCTGCCTTCGGCTCAGGTCATGATCCCTGGGTCCTGGGATCGAGCCCCGCATCGGGCTCCCTGCTTGGCGGGAAGCCTGCTTCTCCCTCTCCCACTCCCCTTGCTTGTGTTCCCTCTCTTGCTGTGTCTCTCTCTGTCAAATAAATGAAATCTTTAAAAAAATATATTATTACGTGTACAAGATATTTATTGAAGCATTGTTTGTAATAGCAAAAGGCTGCAAACAACCTAAATGTACATCAAATCAGTTAGGATTCAGACATAAAAGGGAATACAATCCAGCCAGCACGAGAGAGAGAGAGAAAGAGAAGAAGATGCAAAAGATGAAGGAGGAGGAGGAAGAGCAGAAGGAAGGAAAGAAGGAAGCAAGCAAGCAAGCAGGGAGTGAGGGAGGAAGGCAGGCAAGCAGGCAGACAGGCACTATCTATACTGATAGGGGACAACCTTCAAGATGATTGCTAAGTAAAAAGAAGTAAGATAGAGAAAAGAATGTCAAGTACGTTATGATTTGTACTCAGGCAAAAGAGAAGGAGATAGCTACAAACATGCTATGTATATAGATCATCACTGGAAGACCACCAAGGAAATCACTAAGAGATGCCTCTGATGGGTGAACCAGATGGCAGGGGTAGGGAGGGACACTTACTTTTTACTATATTAGCCTCTGTACTATTTACATTTTTAACCATTTTTTAACTATTCAAAAATAATTTTAAGATAAAAAAAGTCATAATTTAAAATTATTATACATATAAACATGTGGGGAAAACAACTAAAGGAACTATCCTCAACTTTCTATGGAGTTTAATTCCCAAATTCGTTGGATTATAGGTGATTATTATTTTCTTCTATATACTTTATTTTTCAAATATTTCACATTGAGAATGTAGGGTTTTTATAACCAAGACACACAGATATAAAAAGATCAGGTCTTGGAGAAGTCCCCTGAAGCCTATATAATCCTTAAGTAATGGAATAGCCCTTTTCTACAAGGCAGATAGTAAAAAAAAGTTATAACTGTAGTAATGAAAACAGAAAACAAAGTTGAATAACCATTCCTCTTAGATGAGAACCCTAGAACTGAGAAGATTCTTAGATGTCGTGAAGATTCCAAGGCATTTCTGGGTACTTTCCCTAATTTTCATTTCAAGAATTATCGTTTTTCTTTACCTTGAAGAGGCATTTCACTGATCCAATTGGACACTCCTCAACTTTACTTGAAGGATTTTTTTTTTTTTTTTTTAGCTCCAAATAAAAGAAAGAAAAAGGAGAAGAGGAAGGAAGAGCAGGGCTGATGGAGCAGGAAGAGGAAGGAAGAGAGCTGGCCAACCACAGACCTGCCTGAGGTGGACAGAGTCACCTGGATGAAGCCAGATGAGATGGGCAGAGGCACAGCCTCGATGGGAAAGGAAGGGCATGGTGATAAGATGAGAGCTCTGTGGATAGGATGTTAGATAATGTCATTTGCTCAGGACACTTTGATTATTGTTCTAACCACACTACATGGGGGGATGAAGCAGGTACATGAGGCCAACGATGAAAATGAGGAAAGAAGCGGCCATTGGGAGGTAATTCTATAAACAGGGCTGCCTTAGGTGGTTATTTATAACTTTGGAATGCCCATGTGTCATTAAACATTTTGCTGTGGACTGTCTGGTTAAGAGCTATTGTAAAGCCAAACTCAGGAACTGAAATGATATGGAACCATTACACAGCAAGAAAATCGTAATTATACTTGGAATAGAAGTAAGTTTGTCTGTAAATATTGGAAATCCAAAGGATTTTTTTTTCCTCCTTCTTCAAAGTCTTCAAAGTCACACTACTGTGTCTTACTCAAATTTATATATTCAGTGCTTTTCAAAGTCCCCTGGCACATAGTAGGTACTCAGTAAATGTTTGTAAAGGGAATGGTTGAATTAATTTAATTTTTAAGCATTTAATTATTAATTAATTTAATAATCTGATAGAAGAATTGTAATCAACTGGGGATGCTTTCCTGAGAACTCTTCCTTAGGGTGAGCTGTGATAGGCTTTTTTAGAAACTGAGCCTTGACTCAACCCTAGAACTGAGAACAAGTAGAAGAGGCAGCCCAGCTCAGGAATTTACCAGAGGGCCCGTGAAATGAGAGATTCCTTGCACCCTTCAACACCTCAAATGCATAACCACTGAAATTTAAGAGACTAATGTGTTCTTTAGGAAGATATAGGACAGAAAAATGCAGCATCTTAGCGTTAAATGAAACATTAAAGATGACCCAGTCCAAGCCCCTCATTTTACGATGAAGAAACAGACTCAGAGAGGATTAAGTGACATGTCCAAAGTCACACCACTTACAAAGCAAACCCAGGACACCTTTCATAGTACCTTCATAATCACCAACTGCAAAGTAACAGGAACATCAAAGTGGAGTAGGATGCAAACCAATTTCCTAAAATTACTGCATAAAAATACTCTAAGTACAGAGAGACTTTACGTCCAGAATTAAAATAAATTTGAGGTTCTGTTTCACTCACTTGACTCCTTACTTAGCTTTCTTATCATAAACAACTATGTGTAATAACATAAACAAATTAATCTTGGAAAACTGTCTTTAGAAGAAATTTTTTTTATGTGACAAGACAGGTTTTTATTCATCAAAAGTTAAAGCAACAGGCACATTTTAGAAGAATTTTTAAAATTTAATCTTCCTAAGGGGCGCCTGGGGTGCCCACAGTGGGCTAAGTGGCCCACTCTTGGTTTCAGCTCAGGTCGTGATCTCAGGGTCATGAAATGGAGGAAGGCATCAGGCTTCATGCTCGGTGCAGAGTCTGCTTAAGACTCTCTCTCCCTCTCCCTGCCTCTAAAATAAATAAATAAATAAATCTTTAAAAAAAAAAAAAGTTAAATTTAATCTTCCTGAGTGGAAAAGATAGGAAGTAGCTTAGTTGATACTCCCAGTTCTGATATGTGACAGGTTGCTGTCATTTCTTTCCTCACAGTACCCCTGGTCTTTCTGCCTTCTTTCCTTCTATGTATCTAGGAGTCTCTTTTTTTCTTTTTTTCAGATTTTATTTACTTATTTATTTGAGAGAGAGTGAGAGAGCATAAGCAGCAGAGAGCTGCTGAGGGAGGGAGAAGCAGACTCCCCGCTGAGCAGGGAGCCTGACACGGGCCTTGATCCCAGGACCCTGGGATCATGACCTGAGCCAAAAGCAGACGCTTAACGGACTGAGCCATCCAGGCGCTCCTTGTGCACCTAGGAGTCTTAGAATTACATATGGATCATGCCTTTCGAAAAATAAGTGCCTGGTTATAGTATGTGAACAGTGATATTGTTTTTAGTTTTTATTTTTTATTTTTTTTATTTTTTATTTTTTTAAAGATTTTATTTATTTATTTGAGAGAGAGAGAATGAGAGAGAGTGAGTACATGAGAGGGGGGAGGGTCAGAGGGAGAAGCAGACTCCCCGCCGAGCAGGGAGCCCGATGCGGGACTCGATCCCTGGACTCCAGGATCATGACCTGAGCCGAAGGCAGTCGCTTAACCAACTGAGCCACCCAGGCGCCCAGTGATATTGTTTTTAAATGTTCATAAATTTTGCAGTTTTTTATGTTCAGATGGATTATTTAAAGTAGCATGAAAATCCATAGAATCAACTACTACACACAGTAGCTGGAATGAACAAATAACATCACATAAGGGTGACTGGGCCGCTCCCCCTGCTTGTGCGCACTTTCTCTCTCTCTCTCTCACTCTCTGTCAGATAAATAAATAAAATCTTAAAAAAAAAAATCACACAGGGCGCCTGGGTGGCTCAGTTGGTTAAGCAACTGCCTTCGGCTCAGGTCATGATCCTGGAGTCCCAGGATCGAGTCCCACATCGGGCTCCCTGCTCGGCCGGGAGTCTGCTTCTCCCTCTGACCCTCCTCCCTCTCATGCTCTCTGTCTCTCATTCTCTCTCTCTCAAATAAATAAATAAAATCTTTAAAAAAAAGAAAAATTTAAAAAAAAATCACACAATAACATGGATGAATTTTACCAATAAAAAACTAAAGAAGCCAGAGACTAAGGAGAACATACAATAGGATTCTATTTATATAAAGTTCAAAAATCAGCAAATGAATCTATGTTGTTTAGAATTGGGATTGTGATGGGGCACCTGGCTCGCTCAGTCAGTGGAGCATGCGACTCTTGATCTTGGGGTTGTGAGTTTGAGCCCCATGCTGGGTGTAGAGATTACTTTAAAAATAAAATCTTAAAAAAATAAGATCTTAAAAGAAAAAATCTAGGATCAGGATGGTGGTTTCCCTGGGATGGCCTTGGGGCCAGTGACCCAGAGAGGGGCAAAAAGGGGGCTTCTAGAGATCAAGTAGTTCCATGTTCTGTGTCATCATATGGATTCCAGTCACATGGGGTATTCATTTTGTGAGCCATACACACCCATGATTGTGAACTTTTTGAATGTAAGTTATACTTTAACAAGAAGTTTCCTTAAAAATTAAAATGAAAATAAATTTGACACCATTTTAAAAAATGATTTCATTTGTTAAAAATACATATTTTGTAAACATGATACTTCAAAAAACCTTCTGAAAAGTAAAACCATACAAATGTAAAGAGATTTTAGTGTCTCATGTTCAGACAGGACAGATAATACTGAATAATGGCTAAGATTCAGAACAATATATTCCTGAAATTGCAGGCTTATATTCCCTGGTTACCACTAGCATTGTGCTTTTCTTAATGCCTGAAATAACATCTAAACAAGGGGCAGCTGCTTCAGGCAAAATGGCACTTGGGTGATTTTAAAGACCTTAATGAGGTCAGGTAATTGCTTGGTGAAGCTAAAAATTTTACCTTCAATTAACTAATCAACAGCACCATACATCATCATAACTATCTCACTCCCTTCCACCTACATACCATCGAGTCAATATATGGGAGGCAGGTGTCTAAGAAACCACTTCCTCTGGACGTCTGAGCCTGCACTCAGGGGCCATTTTTTAAACATTTATTGAATTAGTCTGGTCTAATTTACAATTAATGGAAAGTCTGTAGTAATGCAGATTCCATAAGCAGCTAAGGAAGGCTAAAACTTTGAACCATGGTGTGAAGCTAACACATTTTATGTTCCTTCTACAATCGCTTCTTTGCAATTCATGAAATACTTTAAGAAATCATTTAAAAACATTTGGGTTTTCCTGCTTCCAATTGCTAAATGGATGATATCAATAAAAATAGTAGTAATAACCACGAATGGTGTCATTTTTCAGTAAAATAGGTATATTTCAAATAAACCTCTTGATTGAAATTGAGAAGTGTGAATGTGAAATTGAATGAAACTGCCAAATCTGAAGGGAAAAAGAACCAATACAAACCCACAAAAGCACTTCCTCTACATATTCATGTCGGTAAAAAGAGGGGGAAGCACATCATCTTTTAGTGCTTGTAGGCTTAAATACACTTAATCGCGTCCCCCACCCCCCACCCCACCCATGCTGCAGTCCAGCAGACTCTCCTCCACTCGCAGGCCCTATCCTGCTTTCTGCTGTGCTCCTGGAGCCATCCAGGAAAGCTGTGTTTCTGTGGCCAGTGAATAGGAAACATAAGAAGAGTGCACAGCTTGGAAAGGGGGAGAAATGTCTCCCCTCTCCACTGGGGAAGGCTAATGGTTTTCACTCTCATTCTGTAGTACAGCATTTATTAAAAGCTTACCACATGCCAAACACAGTGCTGGATGCAACAAACACTAGAATTAGCCATTGCACTGCTCTATTTCAGAGGTCCTTGTGGAACATTCATCAGTGAGTCATATGGAGAATAAATGTAGGGCGCCTGGGTGGCTCAGACGGTTAAGCGTCTGCCTTTGGCTCAGGTCATGATCCCACGGTCCTGGAATCGAGCCCCGCATCGAACTCCCTGCTCAGCGAGGAGCCTGCTTCTCCCTCTCCCTCTGCTGCTTCCCCTGCTTGTACACTCTCTCTGTCAAAAATAAATAAAATCTTAAAAAAAAAAAAAGAAGAAATGTAATGATACTAAACAGTGTATATAACAGGAACGCCAAACAACATGGATCAGTGGAAGAACTTTTTTTTTTTAAAGATTTTATTTATTTGACAGAGAGAGAGATAGCGAGAGCAGGAACACAAGCAGGGGGAGTGGGAGAGGGAGAAGCAGGCTTCCTGCCGGGCAGGGAGCCCGATGTGGGACTCGATCCCGGGACCCTGGGATCATGACCTGAGGTGAAGGCAGACGCTTAACAACTGAGCCACCCAGGCGCCCCGGAAGAACTTTTTTTAACACCTTGAAAAGTATGAAGCATATTTTATAATGGTCGTGTCCTCAGAAAACTGGAATAGTGCTCCAGTTTATTGGTTTCCTGGTATAATAGAATAATGGGCTACACAGACAGAAACTGCATTATCTCCTATATTGTATTGTAACCCCTTCTAGATTTAATGCTAGACTTGAATTAAGGCAAAAAGATTACATAAAATGAATAGAAACCCCCAACGCTCTTCTTAAAGCTAGAATTATACCCTGCTTGATACGTTCTCAAGACCACAAGAGATTAACAAGGAAGTTCACATGACAACTTTGGTATAGTAATTGAGAGTTTGGGCTTAACTTCTTGGTGACAGTTTCCTTATCTAGAAAATGAACTAATAACAGAATCTACCTCATAGAATTTTTGTGAGGATTAAATGATAGAAAGTATGTGAAGGACTTACATAATGTTAATATGTTAATACATGGTAAATGCTCAATATATGTTCATTCATTTAATTCACTCTTATGGAGCACCTATTATGCATCACGCTGGAGATACACAGCAGTAGACAAAACACAAATATCCCTCATGGCATTAACATTTCAATGAGGAGAGATAAATAATAAATAAGTAAAAATATATACAATTATAGTAATGAAATAGAGAAAAGCAAATTGGGGGAGGGGAAGAGGGAAGAGGGGGTTGTGATTTTAGATTGTGATTTTAGGGTGGCTGGGGAAGTCCAAGCCTGGGGGACGTGAAAGAGCCAGCCCAGAGGTTGTCTGGGGGAAGAGAATTCCAGAGGGAGGAAACTGCAGACCTAAAAGCCAAGAGATCTATGTGACTAGACGGGGACAATACCAGTCCATAATCCCTTCTTCAAAATTCCAGAGCCAAAAACCTCTGAGGATTCTAGTCATACTTAACTCCCTGCTCTCTTTCATCTCCAGGTCTACGAACATGATCATCCCTCTCCTTGGGACAGCATCCCATCTCCTTTCCTCTGCCAAGAGCCTCTGGAGGGTTCTGCCATGACTTCCTGTGCCTGCACCTTATAGCAGCCTCCCCCGGTCACCTCTATCACATTCCAGTGTTACTCAGGGCTTAACTCCTAGAGGGAGTTATATATATATACACATATTTTTTTTAGGTAGGCTCCATATGGGTCTTGAACTCACGATCCTGAGATCAAGACCTGATCTGAGATCAAGAGTGGGTCGCTTAACCAACTGAGCGACCCAGGCGTTCCAGAGCGCTTATCCTGGTCCAAAAAGGGTAGAAAAAAAAAAAAGCTAAACTAAAGAACTGTCCTTGGAGGGATGAGGGTAGTGTATTGGGACTCCAGCAACATCTTCCTCAAACCTAGAATTTCCACCTGAAAACTGAACATTTCTATATATTATAGAAAATCTTGGCCCTAATTGTGACATCTAAAGAACTGAGACTAGGGGCGCCTGGGTGGCTCAGATGGTTGAGCGTCTGCCTTCGGCTCAGGTCACGATCCCAGGGTCCTGGGATCGAGTCCCACATGGGGCTCCCTGCTCCTTGGGAGCCTGCTTCTCCCTCTGCCTCTCTCTCTCTCTCATGAATAAATAAAATATTTTAAAAAAAAAAAAAGAACTGAGACTAGTCATTTTTTATTTTTAAAGGGGAAATAAAATGAATGAGGAAGAGAAATCCTGAAAGGGGGCGGGGAGGGGGGCGGTGCGAGTAGGTGGAGTGGAGAAAAGAAATGATAAAAAAGTAGAGAGGCGAGGAAAGATGAAAGGCAGAATTAAACTACAAAAGAAAAATATAAACAAGTTTCATGGAGACAAACTCAATAGGCATTTCTCTTCCTGCAAATATCCTGGGGGGGGGGGGGGGGGGGGGGGGGCGGGTACCGTTAACTTTTTCCTGCAGTTGTCTTTGGAGAGTGATGAGATTTTTGAGTAAGATTTTGAATGATACCAAACTTCCCTTTCAAATTAGGAAAAAATTCTAATGGTTAGAAAATATGCTTAAAAAAATTTTTTTTTCATGAGAAGCTGTCTCGTTGGCTTTCGTCTGTAAAATCGCTTGAAATCGGCAGTGACCTCCCCTCCCCTGTTCTTTTCTTTTTTCTAAGTAGCTATACGGAAAAGCGTTCAGCCGCCTCGAAAACCTCGGGCAACCGCCGGATGCTCCAAAGTCAAGATCCTCCGCAGACAGGAAATGCCTTTGCCAGCTCCAAGGTCTCCTCCCCGCAGCCCTCTCCATTGTCTGCAGAGATTTGTGTACATCCGACTGAAGAGGTTTACCGCCTGCTACAGCGAATCAAAGAGCTACCTTACAAGAAGGGAGTCACTGAGGGCTTTCCAGTTTTTCTATCTAACACTTGGCGCCCACTGTGTGCCAGGTATGATGTTTGCTCTCAGGTGAGCAGCCCACCTCTCTAGGAACTGCGCTGAGCATTCACATTTCCCAAGACCCCCAACCAGCAAGACAGCCATTCTTCCAGCCCTGCTCTTACCCACGGTGGTATAATTCCTGACATTGGGGCCCCCTCAGCCAGATCTGAAGGGGTAGTTGCAGTTCTGAAGACCCTGGATCTCAGATATTTTGGTGGGTGGTAGGAATCTCCAAAGTGCTTGTCATTTGGATTTAACAACAATACCAAAAAATGTTATCAAGGGGACAGAATTCGATTAGACAAATTACAGAATCCAGCTGGAATTTCACGAAACCCAAAGTGAAGGAAGGGAAATGTTGGGATATCTGATTATTTTTACCAAACTCCTAACCATTTAGAAGCATTCTGGGTGACTCTTTGGTTCTCCACATTCTGTCCCATGTTGTCAGGAGTCACAAAAGTCTCACCTCCACTCACAGATTTAAAGGATCATTGATTATTAGATTTTAAAGAAAAATCAAAAGGGTGAGCTTTTGAGCTTGAGTTCCACAAGGCAGTATAACTGGAATGGGAATTTTGGTAAGGGCAGTCTGTCCCCCTCCAAGTGCACTTCCCCAAGTCCAAATACATTTTCTTGAATCTCTGCCCTGCCTCCATTAAGTAAAATGAATATTCACAGCAATGAAACCACCAAAGAAAAAAAAGTTGTCAGAAATGTTGAAAGAGAATAGGTACTTTCACTATCAGAGATGGTTTCCTCTTTTCCCACAAGATGTTTTATCAGCTTTCACCCTGAGAAAACCATAAAAAGTAAGAAAAAGAAACCTTATGCAATAGTTCTCTAAATAAAATACTACACAGCGGGCTAGTCATCCCTAAAAGTGATGTTGTTTAAAGAGTCAAAGTACATCATCCAACAAAATCAATATCCTATTAAGTTAGAAAGGGTTCTGAATATCAAAGACCAATGAACTGAATAACTTAAAGTATAAGTACATGACCCAGGGGATTAATCACACACTGTCATGGTGAAATTAGGGCAATTCTTCCAATCATTAACGTTTTGCTTACAAAAATGTGCTTTTCTGTTTGTCTTTCTGCTAAATGATAACCGTTTTCAAGTTGAATCTCCTGATAAAAAGAGTTAAAAACAAGACAGGAGTTGTGCTGTAAAGGTCATACATGCTGCTTCAACATGAAATGGCCAGAAGACAAACAAATGAAAAAATGCCTGGATTGTAGGAAGAATTTGTAAATATTCATTGGCAATCTGCAATGGGGCATTTTGAAAACAGTTAAAGCCAACCGGTACCCTGAAAATACTGTACTCTGGTGAACATGCTCTTGATTCTTAAGACTATGTTTAGATTCAGAATATGAGCAACTTGAAGAGGATTAGGAGTAGCTTTAAACTAGAAAACATCCTGGATTCCAGAACTGTCTACTTTAAAACAAGATTTCACCCTTCAACTTTTCTAGTGTCAATCAATACATAAGCCTGTATTTCTCTGCCTGATCATCATGATACAGTTATTCTCAAGAATAAACATTAACCAGAGGTTATCTCCAGGAGCGAAACACACACAAACTGATTTCAGGATTGCTTTAATTCAATATTAGGCCCACAAGCCTCCCATTCTCCAAAAGTCTGATACAGACAGTCCCATTTTCAAGCGAGACTGATTATGACCCTTGAAACCTAGATGTAACCTGTCAGGCAAGGTCTGGGAGTTTGGAGCCTGCAGCTGATGGAAAGGAAGACCCTCCAACTGGAGGTCTACTTTGGACTCCAACACTGAGAAGACACCGAGAATAGGGGGAACCATAAAGATAAAGAGCTTGAACTGAGTTGGGAATTTGGGGGCCGGAAAGGATCAGGTAGATCAACTAGACCATCTCCATTCCACAGATGGGAGAACTGAGGTCAAGAACTAAAACTCCAACCAAATTATTAAACTTCCAGGCCTAGTCACACCTCTCTGCTTAAGGACCTGGTGCTAATTTTCTCCGAAATTTAAATTTGCAGGCAATTCCAGGGGCCTTCTTGGAATCTAAGGAGGCAGGCTGTAACAACTCCCTAAAAGCAATAACCTTTTCACTCTGTCTTCACTGGAGCGCCCATGTCCGGGGAACCATAGCCCTGGTCAGCCATGCAAGGGGCAGAGTCGTTCCTTCAGGTGCCCTCAGTCCGAAGGCACCCACCTTCACAAACAACTAGAGGCCTCCATGGAGGGAGGCCCAGGCTGGACCTCTTCCCCAACAGGCCCCTCCTCCTCATTTTCCTGGAATGTCAGGGACCTGATGGCTCCGCTAGGCAAGCAGCCGGATGCAGTCCCTGGGCCAGTCAGAAACCTCAGGCCATCCTTCCCCTCAGCCCCATACCCCCCTTATGTGGCACTGCCATTCTCCCCTCTCACAGTAGCCCTTCCTCGGCCCTGCCAGGGTCCCACAGCCATCAGACTCTGGTTCCCACCGGCCTCGATGAGCCCCGCTGCCCTCTTTCTTCCTTTCATTCCTCCCCGCCTCCGGCTCCCGCACTGGGAGGAATTACTGGGAGAAGAGAAGCAGGTGAGAGAGGAGTGAGGGGGTATGCGGGCCCCACCTGCTTCTACTCGAGGAGCACCTTAGAACGGCGGTTCTCAAAGCGCGGTCTTCCTACCAGCCACTTTGACATCACCGAGCACGTGTTGAAGTGCAAATTCCCGGTCCCACCCCAGACCTACCAAATCAGAAACTCTGGCGACACGGTGGCCAAGAGTTTCAAGAAGCTCTGCGGGTGCTTCCGAAGCTCGCCGAAGCTTGAGACCCGCGGTCTCGGCACAAACTACTTCCCCGCTCTTCCCCGGCACGCTCCCCCCACCCTCTCCGCGGACCCCCCTACCCGGGCTCGGCCGCCAAGGGATGACGCAGTGTTGACTCACTCCGGTCAAGGACAGCGGCCCGGGCCAGCCTGGGAGCCGAGGCGAATCGATGGGGTTCGGCGGCCCTGCGCTCCCCGACGCAGCGGGCCTCGGCCCCGGCTCTTCCAGCCACCTGGCGCGCCGGGGTCTCAGACCCGCCGCGCTCGGAGTCCGGGGGCGGGAGCCTCCCCCTGCCGCGACGCACACACGTCGAGCCCCTCCCCCACCCCAGCTCCCTCCCCCTCCAGGGAAAGTCCCAAATCTACTTCCCGGGGCCCACCCGCCCGCGGTCCGGCGTCCCGCCCCCGCGCCCCCGCGCCGGGACCCGGGAGACGCTGGGAGGAAAGGTGAGAGGTGTGCGTTTGTTTCCCTGGAAGAATGCTTGGTCCCTCGAGGTCAGTCGTCCCACCGACGGGTTTATTTTATACACAGGTTACTCATTTAAAAAAAACACCATTTTGGTCTTTTGTTTGTTTGTTTACAGTGAACAATTATATATACAACACATTATAAACACTGATATAAAACATAATTATCTACAGTCTACTTACATTTAATTAACCTGCTACTTCTAGTTCATCTGTGATTAATTTTAGTCTCCGACGAGTCAGTTTCTCTGCTTGAATTGGACTGTACTATTCCCTTAACACCTTGGTCATATAAGGTACTAAGTGATAGTGCAAAACAAGCATTTAAGATTCTCATCAACTAGATCTCTCTGACAAAAAGAACACACACATCCCGGAGGCAGGAGCTCTGAGATCATATTGGATTTAAGGCAGCAGTATAAGAATGTAATACAGTGCTTCGGCAGCACATATACTAAAATAAGAATGTAATATAAAAGTAAAGGAAGTTTCCTTTTAAAATATTCCAAGGCTGCCTGAAATGTGGGCCCCCTGAGCAAGGCATACCTCTGGATCTGGGGTGCCCTTTTGCCTTTCCATTAAGTGGGATGCAGATACAGATTAAAAAGTCATTCAAGAAGATCCTATTAAAATCTTTAGTTATAACTTAAAAATTTAACAAAAAAGTTCAAAATTACTTTTTATAAATAGAAAAAACAATTTACTTTTTTTTTTAAAAGGGGGTGAATTTAACCAGTGAAGAGTCCCTTCACCATATAACCTACAATCAGTACATAAACCATTTAAGTCAAAATTAAGGTTTCAGTGTAAGTTTGCTGCTTAGCCAGTGCACCAAATATTTTAGGTTTCCAGAATACCAGAAAATTGATTCCCTTTCTCATAGTTTTCCAGTATGTCTATGGAGATTTTCTGTAGCAACTGTTATTCCTAAGTCCAGTTTTCTGTACATGCCAATGTCAGTGGTCATCATCCAGCATTAAAATAGCCTTTATCGCCCTCAATGTCCACTTCCTGATCAGAATCCTCTGAAATCTCTGATTCAAGGTCTTCCTGGGAGGCAGGGGAGGGTGAACATTGAGAGCTATCCAAAGCACCTTTATTCTGCTCACTGGGCAAGTCTTGCCTCTGGTCACAGGGATTGTCCAAACTTTCCAGTTCTTCTTTTTTATTGCTTTGAGGGTTCTCCTGAATGAAAGGAGTGAAAATGGAAATTGGTAGGCTTGTGAAATATGGAGACATAAGATACATGAATCAAAATGTGTTTTCATTCTCTTTCATCTGTAGAATTTTTAGTTTATCTATTGCTTTCATCAGCTATAATCTTTATTCAGAAAATACATACTTGTGCTTCTTTCTCATTTTGGAAGAAAAGAGCCGGTCATATCAAAGAAAGATTATTCTCTTGCCAGGTAAGAACAACCAGTCACAAATATAACAGCGTATTGTGTCAAATGAACACTTAGCTCCAGCCCATACTCATGGCCTCAAGATTCTTAAAAGTTTAGGGGAGGGAGAGATTAGATCACTACAGGTACACACAATCTTCATTCTTCAAGTGTTTTTAAACCTTGCCAATTAACAGGGTCTTCCAGACATTTAAAAAATATGAATGCTAAGTAGTGAATTAAGGGAAAGTTTCAAAATTATTAGATTGAATCCTTTTTCATCCATTTTCTGGAGTAAATTTATAAACTTATAAATACACGTAACAAGTTACAAAATCACGGCAAAGGTAAAAATGCAGAACTGGAAGAATGCTGCCAACTGCAAAGGGAGACAATTAACTACAATTTACTTATAATCCAGGGGAAATATCTGGAAAATATATTCCCATATTACAAAGGAACCACTATTTTTTTTTTAAGACTTTATTTATATGACAGAGAGAGAGAGAGAGAGAGAGCACAAGCAGGGGGAGTAGGAGAGGGAGAAGCAGGCTCTCTGCTGAACAGGGAGCCCAATGCAGGGCCCCATCCCAGGACCCTGGGATCATGACCTGAGCCCAAGGCAGACGCTTAACGACTGAGCCACCCAGGCGCCCCAGGAACCACTATTTTAAAAATCCCTGGTAAAGTGCAGTCAAGCCTTTGACCAAGAACTAAGTAAGTAAGTGAATTTTTAATTGTTTGTCTAAAATAGACATAAACACTACAAAGAAATATGATATATTCCTAAGGGTTTTTTTTTTTAAGCAAGACTATAGAATAATATATTCACCAGGCTTGCAACTAAGTAACAAATAGATGCACAAGGTCAGAGATTGAGAGGGAATCTACAAATTTTTAAATCATGTTAGAGTAATGAAATTATGGGAAATTTATTTTCTGTCTCAAAGTGCTCTCTGTGACACCATCTTATTTCTAATGAAAAAGTTATGATCACTAAATTTAAAAATGTACACTGCTTTCAATTTCCCCACTCCTATTATTGTTTTCAAAAATATTTTATTCTAAACTGTATATACACTGGCAAATGAACAATTCAGCAATTGTCAGATAACTTTGGAGAAGACATCCAGATTGGAACATCAAAAGCAAATCTTCAGCTTTAAGTCAATAGAGGTTTTTCAAAAACTGAATTAGCCTTTACTTTTTATCACATCTTGCGTAACAAGGTCATTGGAAAAAAGACTGTTAGTAACTTGAAGCTACTTTCCAAATAGGCTTGTATATTCTCTTACGTGTCTTATATTCATTTTAAGAGCTGGTATTAGATGGGAAATAATTTTAAACTCTTTGATATTTAATCCTTCTAAAAAAACAGTGCAAACAAGACTTAGAGGTGTTTATTTCCTTATATTTACCCTTGAGCTCTGCCTGGTTTTATTATGGCTGTGTAAATAAAAGAAACAATTTTCTCCCAAAGATAACTGCTTAAGTCATTTACTGTCAATTACTTTATCTTTCCTGCGTTAATTAGATAAACAACATATGGAGTTTATAAAACAATTAGCCCGGAGTTTTACCAGCCAGTGTGTGAAAACCCAAGCATAATTGATATAGGAACTGCATTAGGTGCTTTTAGCATTACTGCCACCTGAGCAACTCATCCTGAATTTCAGCAGGACTATTTGCCTTTTTAATCAAGGTGAAGAGGTTAAATAGTCTCTCAAATTACTTTTGCATACAACCCATAACAGGCCTCGCATTGAGATAACATGATAAAAATATTTATTTCCATAGAAACACAACCATGTCGATACCTGTTTCAGTCGTCTCCATTTAGCGCGTCGATTCTGAAACCAGGTTTTAACCTACAGGAAAGAGAGAAAGAAAACTTGCCACGAACCCAAGCGACCTGGGGAGTAACGGAGAAGCTGCCGGGCGGCCGTCGAGCCGGCCAGAGCTCCGGGCGGTAGACAGCGCGACGCGGCACGCCCGAGCGCACGGCTGGCGACACGTCTGTCTTCCGCCCCGCGACCCCCCGCCCCTGGAATCTGCCCCGAGCCCGCAGGCGCGCTCACCTGTCTCTCGCTGAGCTGCAGCATCTTGGCCAGACGTTTCCTCTCGGGCGGAGAGAGGTATTTCTGGGTCTCAAACTTCTTCTCCAGCTCGATGGTCTGGTCGTTGGAGAACCTCACCTGGCCGCCTTTCCTTTTATGCAGAGGCCTCTGCAAGAAAGGGCTCCAGAGCAGGGGTTTGCCTGCGGGCAGCGAGAGCGGCGGTTAGTGACAGCCCTGGAGCGGCCGGGCCCTGGGGAGTAGGGGACGCAGAAGGACACTCAACCTGACAGGTTCACACACAGCCACCCGCAAGGACCCAGTACGTTCCCACCAAGACACGTGCACACCCAGGGCCACACACCTACACTGCGTATGCACACAGACCGCCCTTGTACGCTCAGACGCGCACGGACGGCCATCACAGGCACAGCTGATTTCAAACGCACAAATCTTTTGATCCCCCAAAGAACACCCACTATAAATGGAGCCTAAAATACCACGACACTCTTTTAACAAGTCACTCTCGAATTTATACAGAACTGTTGGCGCCTCTAGGGCCTGTCCCTTGGTGAGCCGCACTTTCCAAATGCCCGAGTGTGTGTCTGTCGGGGAGGAACCGGGCTGTTACCCTCCTTGGGGCGTTCCGGCCAGGCGCCGCCGGCTGGAGCCTGCTCGGGAGGCCCTCGGGGCCCGGGCGCCGACATTAGGCCGCTCGCTCGTGGAGCTTCCAATCCTGGCTCCAGGGCGCTGCGGCCTCCTCTGATTTCACACCCGGCGGCGGGGGCGGCCAGTTAAAGCTACCCCGTGGGCTATGGCAACATTTCCGTCAATGTGTTTCCTGTTGGTCTATCTCGAAAAGCCCTTTGCTTCCTCCTGCGCGGTCCCAGCAGTAACCCAAGGAAACCCAGGGCGCGCTCTGTGAAAACGTTTGCCCCAGGCCCGGCCCGGCCGAGGGTCCCGCTCCCGCCCCAGCAGGCGAACAGAGCCACGCCGAGGCCACCGCACCAAACCCTCGAAGCTGGAATCAAATATACAGTAACTTCAAAAAAAAAAAAAAAAAAAAAGAGCTACAATATAATCCCCTATCAGATCTTAACGATGAGAAAGGAAGGTGGAGGGCTGAGCTAGAGGCCGCGTCATAAACATGAACATGTCTTTATTTCCCCCGGGGCTTCAGATGCCAGAGCCGCCAAGGGCCACCCGGAGCGCGAGTCACCGTTGGTTTATTTCTTAGGCCGAGCGCTGAGGGGACAAGCCCCGGGAATACCAACCATATGCCCTAGGTGTCCTGGCTGCCTTTCCTACTCCAAAGACCTGTCAGTCAGTCCGTCCGTCCGTCCGTCCGTCGGTCTGCAGGCCTGCCCCCAAACACTTTGAAAGCTGGCATTGTTGGGTTTTTTTCCCCCAGATTTTGCTTACGTCAGGCTTCAGACTAGTGCAAAACAGCTTCGGGGGGGGAAAAAAAAGGAAGCAACTGGTTATTTTAGCTGCCATAAAGTCACATCCCACACAGAGGAAATGAACAATATCAGAAAAACGGATCCCGGCTATCAGAAGTCGAGTGTTTCCTGAATTTGTCTGTATTGAGGATGTCGATAAAATAATCAGCAGCGTGCACTACTCCGGGGGAAGGGTCTGCTTCATGCAGCCAGGAAAACACTTAACAGCTTCTGAAACCAGATTTACTCCTATCGAGAACTCAAGATTTCCTGTATGAACGGAAAGGGTCAGGCTCTTTCACTGCACAAGCTTGTTGAACCAGGTCCAGCCTCGTAACCGCCGGGGCCCAGCAGCTATCCCTGCCCAGCAGGACCGGCCCGGGGCGCCTCAGCACTCCCTTCCCCGCCCCTCCAGCTAAGGGGACCCCACCACCCCGAGCGACGCGCGCGCCCCGGGGCTGCCTTCGGCCGCCAGCCCCCGCGGCAGTGCCAGAGGTCTCGCGCGGGCCCGCGCGCCCCGACGCCTGCAAGGTGCAGGAAAACCAATCTGAGTCATGGTGCGGTCAGCCCCGGCCGCGCGCCACTGGGGCCCGCGCCTCCCGTCCCCGCGCGCGCCCGAGAGCCGCTTTTCGATCGCTTTTGCCACAACTTTCTATTGCCTCCCCCTCCGCCCCCGCCGCCTCCTGGACGCTGCCACCTGCCGGGTGGCGCCTTCCTCGCCGCCGCCGCGGCTCGGCCCCGCCATGACCCCGGCCGCCTTACCCAGGGGGTCGTGGCGGAGCAGGGCGTGCGTGTAGTCGTTCACCGTCCGCGGGAAGGGGTACAGCGGGCCCCCGAAGCCGCCGGGTCCGTAGGCGGCGGCCAGCGCGGCGGCGGAGTGGTGCGAGAAGGCGGGGTGGATCGGCGTGGGCTCGTACACCGGGGTCCGGTAGGAGGACACGAGGCTGGTGAAGGAGGAGTTGGGGGACGGCAGCGTGGGGGCGGGGGTGGGCGCGGCGGGCCCGCGGCCCAGGATGTCCTCGATGTAGAACGGCGTCGGGTGCGCCGGCTGCAGCAGCGGCGTGGGCGCATACAGCGGCACCCCCACGGCGCCCGCCGCCGCCGGCCCGGGGTGTGGGTACTGCATGGCTCCGCTGCGCTCCGGCCCCTCGGAGAGCTGGCGGCCCGCGCCGCGGCGCTACATTTATCCGCGCTCCGCGCTCCCGGCGATAGGCTCTGCCGGCCACGGGGTGGGGCCGCGCTCTCTGGCCCCTTCCTGCCGCCCGTCCCTGCGGCCAATGGCGCGGAGCCCCGGGAGCCGCCTCCCGCCCCCACCCTCGGCCCGCCCCCGCCGGCCGAGCTCCCGCCCCCCGGGACGCGCTCGCTCTCAGGCTCCTGGGACCCTGCGCCCCGGTGCCCGGCCGCCGCCGTCGCTCGGGGCTCCAGGCACCCTGGCCCGGAAAGCCCTCGAAGGAAGACCAGGGTCACGTCCGTCGTGGGGACACACGAGGAAAGTAGCGCCTGGAACACGGACTCAAATAGTTCCAGCTCCTGCCGGGAGGCAGCTCTGCCGAAACTCGGGGGGCACTGATCCAGGCCCGGGCCCAGGGTGGCAGCAGCCGGCCCCAGGCGCGGGGCAGCTAGACTGGAGCCTGGCAGGCGTAGAGGCCACCGGCAGAGCCGCGCCTTCGCAGGCCTGAGAGTAGCGCTCCCTGGAGTAACGGTGACACTGGCTGTTGCCCGGGGCGTCTCCGGAGCTCGTGGCGGGAGCGGGCCCTGGGTTCCTGGGGCAGCTCCAAAGAGAGAAATCCAGCCCTTAGCTACGTCCCAGTTGGGGTAAGGACGACTAATCTCAGGTGCTCCGGACTCGTGGCCGCTCCAGCCCATTTCATTTGTGGGCTCCCCGCACTCAGCCACTTCCGTGAGGACGCTGGCAGAAGCCGCTCCGGGAAGGAATCAGGGGAAAGCCTGGGTCTTACGGTGCCAGGTAACCGCCCCGATGGGGGTTGCTCTGTGTCCCCTATCCCCGGGTCCCGGGGGTCGCAGCTGCGCGCAGCACCGCTTGCCCGTTTTGCACGTGTTTTCTATTGAATCCGTGGCGCTACCCCCTTGTGGCCTCGGCTCTGTGCAGCTCCACTCGCCTGAGGGGCAAGGGGGCATTTTCTTGATTGACGCCCTCCTGCGGTCGTCACACCTCGCGGTGAGCAGTTTCTGCTAAGGTCCTCCATTAATCGTGGAAATACACATTTCCCAGTTTTTTCTATCGAGGTGTTTTTTTTTATTATTTACATCTTGGAACTATTTCTTCGACTAAAGCGGGGTCGCAGACGAAAGAAGAGTGGACTGGAAGCCGGCTGGCCTGAGTTCGAGTTTCACTGCGCACATTTCTGTTGAGCAACTACTGTGTGCCCCCAGTGAACAAGACAGATGTAGTTCCTGTCTTCACGGAGGCAGGAAACAAATTTTAATGCTGTGTCTTATGTGTGTGCTAGGAAGGAGAAGTACATAATGATCCGAAACCTAATAACCAGGGGACGTCACCTAGTTGGGGGAGGGGGCGTGTTAAGGAAGGGAAAGTATTCTCCAAGGAAGTGATGTTTGAAAAATGAGAAATTGTCAAAGAACGTAGAGAGGGACGAATATTCAAGGAACAGCGTGTGAGTGTTGTCAATACAACTTTGGACAAGTCATCCTCCCTGAGCTTTCTGAAACATTTGAAACTTAGCCTAAAGGCTCCTAATCTTTTGGGGGTGGAGTCGTGCATCTTTCAGAATCTGATGACAGACAAACACAGGGAGTGTAATAGGCTATCATTTGAGTTAAAAAGTTAGGAAAGGGTAAGTATATTTATCTGTGCTTTTGTTCTATTGGGTAAACTATCTCTGGAAGACGACACAAAAAACTAATAACATCGGCTGTCTATGAAGAGAGGTGGAGTTGGAGGGAGAACTTGCTGTATACTCTGTGAATATTTGGAGAATTGAACCATGTGGATGTGTGACCTATTCATAGTATAAGCAGGTCCTTGAAGAAGTGGCTGATTCTAGGTCTGGGGCAGGAAAAGTACAAGGTGAGCTCAAGGTGTCTTGTGCTAGAAACCACAGGAGAGAGACCGCCCTGTTTCGTCTTCCATGGGCCAAATTTGGGGTGGTTTAAGTATCAAAAGCACATTTTGGATTATGACACATTGAATGTAACACTTCATAGTCTCACTCTCCATAGTGATGCTCAGAGAGAGAGGGATGGTGGATGGTAAAGCTGGAAGGATGCCTGCTAACAAATGTAAAAAACTTGATAAAATTTAAAAAATGTAATAATTCAACCATCAATTGAGGGGCATCTGGGTGGCTCAGTCAGTTAAGTGTCAGCCTTCAGCTCAGGTCATGATCTCAGGGTCCTGGGATCAAGCCCCACATGGGCTCTCCACTCAGCGGGGAGCCTGCTTCTCCCTCTCACTCTCCCTCTGTACTCTCTCTCTCAAATAAATAAATAAAATCTTTAAAAAACAAAAAAAAGAGCCATCGAGTGAAACATTGTTGAGGATGAGGATTTTTGAAATCTCTCATAGTATCACACCAATTGATTAGATTCTGGATTTTTTTTAAAAAAAGCTGTAAAAGACATTTGGGGAGCTAATAGGGAAAAACTGGAAATGAATTGCAGGTTAGATGACATTAGTAAATTAATGTTCATTGTGTTACATGTGATACTGGTATTGTGGGTAAAATGTCATTCTTGGAAGGTGCAGACTGAAGTAGGAGTGAGGGTCTTGACATCTGCAACTTTCAAATAGTTCAACACATACACACAACATATATATATATACAGAAACCATTATACACACACATACAGATAAACAAGGAGATAAAGCAAATTAGAAAATTATTCTTTGGTGAATTTAGGTGAAGAGTATACTGATGTTCATTGTACTAGTTTCAGCTTCTCTGTAGATTTGAAATTTTCCAATATAAAAACTTTGTAAAGTATGATTTTAGATATTAAAAAATGAAAGCAGTCTCGTTTTTTAAGGTAAAAATTATTTGAATTTTTTGTGAAGTCTGCATACAAGCTCAGGTAGTACATTGTCCCTGGAAGCCATCCATGGAGGGCTGTTTGCAAATCATTGGTCCTTCTCTGGCCTGGTCTGATGTTGTGCCCATTCCACCAGTCATAATTCTCATCCCCTGGCCTGATGGAGAAGTCAGGCAGGTGCTGGGAGACTGTGAAAGTCTAGTGTGTTCTTCTGTGTACCAAGGACAGAGACAAGATTTGGGGACAAAGAAAGGATAGTTGCTATCTGAAGCTCAAAGGAGCCTTCAAGAATTATGTTTGGGTCTTCAAAGATTGGGACCTCAGTGAACTAAGCAGGTGTCTGTGATTATTGTTTTCTCACAAAATGTCTCTCCCTCATATTTGTTTTTCTTCTTTTCCTGCCCCTTCCACCTAGCAAGCAATTGAGACGATCACTCCAATTCATATAATGCCTTTACAGTAAATCACTAGCCAGCCATTATGCTCCATCTTCAAAAATAGTATGGGTGTAGGGTGCCTGGGTGGCTCAGTTGGTTAAGCGACTGCCTTCGGCTCAGGTCATGATCCTGGAGTCCCTGGATCGAGTCCTGCATCGGGCTCCCTGCTCAGCAGGGAGCCTGCTTCTCCCTCTGACCCTCCCCCCTCTTATGTGCTCTCTGTCTCTCTCATTCTCTCTGTCTCAAATAAATAAATTTAAAAAAATAAAATAAAATAAAATAAAAAATAGTATGGGTTTATAGTTTATTCTGTGCATGACTCAGCCACCAGCCAAAAAAAAAAATCTAAATCTACAAACCTTCCAAAAATAAATATTAAAATGCTAGGAAAATAATCACTAATATAGGAAAAGGAAGCATCATCCCTTTTTTGATTGGCACAGACCCTGTGATGTAGATGGAGATCTTAAAAGGCATTGATAGAACATTCCAGCTCCACTACATAATGCTCACCAGCAAATTGAAGCACTTAATTCTGGTAAGCTATATAACACCACCTCTTCTAAATCCAGTCGTCAGATCCATGTTCATTTTGTTATAGTTAAAAAAAAAATTACAACCACATTTGTGAATGTCACATTTATTGAACTACATAATTTTTAATATCACTCGTGTAGGTTTTATAGTTTATTTTATTGTTTTAAAAGTCATTTGGGGCTCTAAAAGAACTAGGTTTTTCCGAAGTTGTCCTTATAATTTTTTTTCACACAGTCAGAACTAATAAAACAAAACTGTTGTAGCTATTTAATTCAAAATCTCTTGGAGTTTCAATATTTTTTCTCTGCTGGATACTAAAACCAATAAAGCTACATGAGATTTTAATTATATTCTGAATTAAACAAGACTCTCTCCAAAAATTTGGCACCATTTATTTTAGTCACTGCTGTTATAAAAGAGACCAACCTTTGTAGGAAGAGAAGGTGGGTCTCACCTCTAATTTACCTAGTAAGAACTTTGGTAATTGTTTCGCAACTTTTTTTTTTTTAAGATAAGCAGTGTGTTTATTAAATGCATTAGACAAATAAACTTTACAAATAGACAAATCAAGTTATTTTCAATAATTAAATACACATAGAGGTAAAACTTCAAATTAGCTAAAGCTTGAAAGCATCAGGGCACCTGGGTGGCTCAGTCAGTTAAGCGTTTGCCTTGGGCTCAGGTCATGATCCCAGGTGCTGGGATCGAGCCCGGTGTCTTCAGGTTCCCTGCTCAGCTGGGAGCCTGCTTCTCCCTCTCCCTCTACCCGCCCCCCACTTGTGCCCTCTACCTCTCTCTTGTCTCTCTCTAATAAATAAATAAAATCTTTTTAAAAAAATTTTCATCACAAGAAAAAAAAATTTTTTTACTATTTTGATCTACTTTATTTTTTTTATTATGTTCTGTTAATCCCCATACATTACATCATTAGTTTTTGATGTAGTGTTCCATGATTCATTGTTTGTGCATAACACCCAGTGCTCCATGCAGAACATGCCCTCTTTAATACCCATCACCAGGCTAACCCATCCTCCCACCCCCTCCCCTCTAGTACCCTCAGTTTGTTTCTCAGAGTCCATTGTCTCTCATGGTTTGTCTCTCCCTCCGATTTCCCCCCCCCTTCATTCTTCCCCTCCTGCTATCTTCTTCTTTTTTTTTTTTTAACATAATAAGGTATTATTTGTTTCAGAGGTACAGGTCTGTGATTCATCAGTCTTACACTATTCACAGCACTCACCATAGCACATACCCTCCCCAATGTCTATCACCCAGCCACCCCATCCCTCCCACCCCCCACCACTCCAGCAACCCTCAGTTTGTTTCCTGAGATTAAGAATTCCTCATATCAGTGAGATCATATGATACATGTCAAGAAAAAAAAATTTTTTTAGAGAAAGCATCAGTGGATTTTATTATAGCAATTTGGTTCTATTTTTACTTATAGTAAAAGTTATTACCTTCAAGTATTGGGATGACTAAATAATTTATTAAATCACATATCAAATCATTGTATCACATTTAATTTAAAACTTGACAATCTAATTAATGTTTTAGGGCTTTACTAACTTGCAAAATGTTAATGTGATTAGATAGAAATGTCTCACCTGCGACATGGATGGGATCAGAGCTCTGGAACACATGGGCAATAATCGCCATGACATCGCTTCAGTGATGTCCACATTTCATGTACTATAACGTACTTAGCACCGTAATGTGGGTGTACTGATCATGGAAGTTTTGGTGAAGCTTATGCTATTTATTTGCCCAATTAAAAAACTTAAGGAACTCAGGGGCCCCTGGGTGGCTCAGTCATTAAGCGTCTGCCTTCGGCTCAGCTCATGATACCAGGGTCCTGGGATCGAGCCCCACATCGGGCTCCCTGCTCGGCAGGGAGTCTGCTTCTCCCTCTCCCACTCCCCCTGCTTGTGTTCACTCTCTCACTGTGTCTTTCTCTGTCAAATAAATAAATAAAATCTTTAAAAAAAAAACAAACTTAAGGAACTCAATAATAAAAAGAGAACCCAATTTTTTTAATGGCAAAAATCTGAATAGACATTTCTCCAAAGAAGATATACAAATGGATGGGGCCCCTGGGTGGTTCAGTCAGTTAAGCGTACAGCTCTTGGTTTCTGCTAGGGTCATGATCTCAGGGTCGTGGATTGAGCCCCCCTGTTGGGCTCCACACTCAGTGCAGCGTCTGCTTGAGAATCTCTCCCTCTCCCTCTGTCCTCCCCCCACCACTCGTGCGTGTTCTCTCTCCCTCAAATAAATAAATAAATAAATAAAATCTTCAAAAAAACAAATGGCCAATAAGCACACAAAAAGATGTTCTATGTCACTACGTATGAGGGAAATGCAAGTTGAAAGCACCATAAGGTAGTACTTCCTACCCACTAGCATAGCTCTAATAATTTTTTTTAAATCAGGAAATAACAAATGTTGGTAAGGTTGCGGAGATTTAGAATCCTCGTCCATTGCTGGTGGCCCTGTAAAATGAAGCAATCTGACGGTTCCTGAAAAGTTGAAACATAAAGTTACCATATAACCCCATAGCTCCACTCCTAGGTACATACCCCAAAAATGAAAATATATGTCCATCTCCCCCTCTGATTTTTTTTTTAACATATAAGGTATTATTTGCATCAGAGGTACAGATCTGTGATTCAACAGTCTTGCACACTTCACAGCGCTCACCATAGCACATACCCTCCCCAATGTCTGTCACCCAGCTGCCCCATCCCTCCCCACCCCCACCACTCCAGCAACCCTCAGGAGAGATGAACCATGAGAGACCATGGACTCTGAGAGGGGAGGGGGGTGGAAGGATAGGTTAGCCTGGTGATGGGTATTAAAGAGGGCATGTATTGCATGGAGCACTGGGTGTCATATGCAAACAATGAATCATGGAACACTACATCAAAAACTAATGATGTGATGTATGGTGATTAACATAACATAATAAAAAAAAGAATATGGAGGCAGAAGACATGTAGTATTTTATGTGGAATTCTATATAATTAGAAGGTATCAGTAATAAAAAAGGGACAAGTCTTTGAAATTTTGCCTAAAAAAAAAGAAAAATATATGTCCATACAAAAACTTGTACACAAATGTTCATAGCAGATTTATAAAACCCAAAAAGTGGAAACAACCCAAATGTCCATCAACCAATGAATGGATAAATAAAATGTGGGGCATCCTAGCAAGGGAATATTATTTGGCAATAGAAAGGAATGAAGTAGTGACTCATGCTACAACATGGATGTACATTGAAAACACATGCCGTGTTGTGCAACCTTATTAACTGTATGATATTTTTTACCAGTGTTACTGAGAAACAATTGACATACATCACTATATAAGTTTAAGGCATACAGCATGATGATTTAATATACATATATTGGGAAATGATTGCCACAGTAGGTTCAGGTAACATCCATCTTCTCATATAGATAAAATAAAAAGAAAAGAAAGAAGAAAGGAAAGAAATATTTCTCCTTGTGACGAGAACTCTTAGGATTTACCCTGTTCATGACTTTCCCATATCATGAGCAGTGTTAGCTATGGTCATCACGTTGTACATTGTAGCCCTAGGACTTATTTATCTTATAAGTAGGATGTTGTACCTCTTAACCATCTTCCTTCAACTCCCCACCCTCCAACCCCTACCTCTGGTAGCCACAGTTTGATCTCTTTCACTTAGAGGTGTTTTGTTTTGTTTAGATTCCACATGTAAGTGAGATTATATAGTATTTGTCTTTCCCTGTCTGACTTATTTCTCTTGGCATAATGCTTTCAAGGTCCATTCATGTTATCACGAAACTAGGATTTCCTTATTTTTTGTAGCTGAATAATTTTCCATATATTTATCCATTCATCCATTGATGGACACTTTAGTTGTTTCCATGTCTTGGCTGTCATAAATATGCTGCTATGAACATCGTGAGGGTGCAGATATCCTTTTGAGTTAGGGTTTTTATTATCTTTGGATATGTTCCCAGAAGTGGAATTGCCGGATCATAGAGTAGTTGTATTTTAAATTTTGTGAGGATCCTTCATACTGTTTTCCATAGTGGCCTTACCAGTTTACAATCCTACCAACAATACACAAGCATTCCCTTTTCTCCATATCTACACCAGCATTTATTGTCTCTTCTCTTTTTTATGATTTTCATTCTAACAGGCATGAGGTGATATCTCATGGTGGTTTGAATTTGCATTCCCCTAATGACTAATGATGTTGAGCATCTTTTCATGTTCCTGTTAGCCTTTCATATATCTTTTTTGTAGAAATGTCTGTTCAGATTCTTTGCTCATTTTTATTTTTTTATTTTTATTTTTTTTAAGATTTTATTTATTTGACAGAGAGAGAAAGACAGCCAGAGAGGGAACACAAGCAGGGGGAGTGGGAGAGGGAGAAGCAGGCTTCCCGAGGAGCAGGGAGCCCGATGTGGGACTCGATCCCAGGACCCAGGATCATGACCTGAGCCGAAGGCAGGCGCTTAATGACTGAGCCACCCAGGTGCCCCTTTTTGCTTGTTTTTAAAGTGGATTATTTGGTTTTTGTTATTGAATTGTATGAATTCTTTATATGCTTTGGATATTAACCTTAATCAGATATATGATTTGCAAATATTTTTTCCTATTCTGCGTGTTGTTCTTTCACTTTGTTGATGATTTATTTTGCTGTGCAGAAGTTTTTTGGTTTGATGTCGTCCCACTTGTCTATTTTTTATTTTGTTTCTTTGAGAACATTTTGTTATGTGAAAGAAACCAGACACAAATATCCCTGATGAACACAGATGCAAAAATCCTCAATAAAGGGCACCTCGGTGGCTCAGTTGGTTAAGTGTCTGACTCTTGATTTTGGCTCAGGTCATAATCTCAGGGTTGTGAGATCGAGCCCAGCGTTAGGCTCTGCACTTGGCATGGAGCCCGCTTAAGATTCTCTCCCTCTCCCGGGGCGCCTGGGTGGCTCAGATGGTTAAGCGTCTGCCTTCGGCTCAGGTCATGATCCCAGGGTCCTGGGATCGAGTCCCGCATCGGGCTCCCTGCTAGGCGGGGAGCCTGCTTCTCTCCCTCTGCCTCTGCCTCTCTCTCTCTCTCTGACTTTCATGAATAAAAAAAAAAAAAAAAAAAAGATTCTCTCCCTCTCCCTCTGCCTCTCCTGTACCCCCCCATCTCTTAAAAAAAATCTTCAATGAAATACTAGCAAACAAAATTCAATAATACATTAAAAAAATCATTCACCACAATCAAGTGGGATTTATTCCTGTGTTGCAAGTGTGGTTCCAATATTTGCAAATCAATCAACATGATACATCACATCAATAAGAGAAAGGATAAGAATTATATGATCATTTTAATAGATACAGAAAAAGCATTTGACAGAGTACAATATCCATTCATGATAAAAAAACAAAACCCTCAACAAAGTAGGTTTAGTGGGAACATACCTTAACATAATAAAAGCCATATATGAAAAACCCACAGCTAACATCATCCTCAGTGGGGAAAACTGAAAGTTTTCCCTTAAGATCAGAAACAAGACAAGGATGTCCACTCTCACTACTTTTATTCAACATAGTACTGGAAGTGCTAGCCACAGCAGACAGCAGAAAGAAAGAAAAGGACTCCAAGTCAGTAAGGAAGAAGTAAAACTTTCACTACTTGCAGATGACATACATACTATATATAGAAAACCCAAAAGACTCCACCAAGAAACTGCTAGAATTGATAAACAAATTCAGTGAAATTACTGGATACAAAAATCAATGTACAGAAATCTGTTGCATTTCTATACACCAATAATGAAACAGCAGAAAGAGAAATTAAGAAAACAGTCCGGGGTGCAGGGAGGATGCTTGCTGGTTCAGTTGATGGAGCATGCAACTCTTGATCTCAGGCTTGTGGGTTTGAACCCCATGTTGGGTGTAAAGACTGCTTTAAAATAAATCTTAAGGGGTGCCTGGGTGGCTCAGTTGGTTAAGCGACTGCCTTCGGCTCAGGTCATGATCCTGGAGTCCCAGGATCGAGTCCCGCATCGGGCTCCCTGCTCAGCAGGGAGTCTGCCTCTCCCTCTGACCCTCCTCCCTCTCATGCTCTCTGTCTCTCATTCTCTCTCTCGCAAATAAATAAAATCTTTAAAAAAAAAAAAAAAAGACTTAAATGTGAGACCTGAAACCATAAAAATCCTAGAGGAGAACACAGGCAGTAACCTCTTTGGCATCAGCTGTAGCAACTTTTTTCTAGATATGTCTCCTGAGACAAGGGAAAGAAAAGCAAAAATAGACTAGTGGGACTATAGAGGCGCCTGGGTGGCTCAGTCGTTAAGCATCTGCCTTTGGCTCAGGTCATGATCCCAGGGTCCTGGGATTGAGCCCCACATTGGGCTTCCTGCTCCGCAGGAAGCCTGCTTCTCCCACTCCCCCTGCTCGTGTTCCCTCTCTCACTGTCTCTCTCTCTGTCAAATAAATAAATAAAATCTTTAAAGATAAATAAATAAATAAACTAGTGGGACTACAAAAGCTTCCGCACAGCGAAGGAAACAATCAACAAAACTAAAAGGCAACCCCAGAATGGGAGAATATATTTGCAAATGACATATCCAATAAAAGTTCAGTATCCAAAATATATAAAGAACTTACAAAACCCAACACCCAAAAAACAATCTAATTTAAAAATGGGCAGAAGACCAATAACATAGTTGATTAACATATTTTGTATGTTATACATATTATTTACTGTATTCTTACAATAAAGTAAGCTAGAGGAAAAAAAATAATGATCATTATCTCCTAAGAGATGGTGTAAGAAATAAAAATAGTTTTAAGGGGAAAAAAATGGGCAGAAGACATGAACAGACATTTCTCCAAAGAAGACATACAGATGGCCAACACACACATGAAAAGAAGTTCATCAATCACTTACCATCAGGGAAATGCAAATCAAAACAACAAGCATCACCTTACACCTGTCAGAATGGCTAAAATCAAAAACACAAGAAACAAGAGTTGGCGAGGATGTGGAGAAAAGGGAACCCTTATGGACTGTTGGTGGGAATGCAAACTTGTGCAGCCACTGTGGAAAACAGTATGGGGGTTCCTCAAAAAATTAAAAATAGAGGGACACCTGGGTGGCTCCGTAGGTTAAGTGTCTGCCCTCGGCTCGGGTCATGATCTCAAGGTCCTGGGATTGAGGCCTGCATCAGGCTCCTTGCTCGGCGGAGAGCCTACTTCTCCCTCTGCCTGCCCCTCTCCCTGCTTGTGCTCTCTGTCTCTCTCTCTCTGATAAATAAATAAAATCTTTTTATTTTTAAGATTTTATTTATTTATTTGACAGAGAGACACAGCAAGAGAGGGAACACAAGCAGGGGGAGTGGGAGAGGGAGAAGCAGGCCTCCTGAGGAGCAGGGAGCCCGATGCGGAGCTCAATCCCAGGACCTGGGATCATGACCTGAGCCAAAGGCAGACGCTTAACGACTGAGCCACCCAGGCGCCCCTGATAAATAAATAAAATCTTTTAAAAAATTAAAAATAGGGCGCCTGGGTGGTTCAGTTGGTTAAGCGACTGCCTTCGGCTCAGGTCATGGTCCTGGAGTCCCTGGATCGAGTCCCGCATCAGGCTCCCTGCTTGGCAGGGAGTCTGCTTCTCCCTCTGACCCTCCCCCCTCTCATGTGCTCTCTCTCATTCTGTCTCTCTCAAATAAATAAATAAAATCTTTAAAAAAAAATTAAAAATAAAACTACCTATGATCCAGTAATCACACTGCTGGTTATTTACCCAAAGAATACAAAAACACTAATTGGAAAGGATATATGCAACCCTATGTTTATAGTGCGATTTTTTACAATAGCCAAATTATGGGAGCAACACAAGTGTCCATCAACAGGTGAATGGATAAAGAAGATGTGGTATATGTATACAATGGAATATTATTCAGCCATAAAAAAGAATGAACTCTTGCCATTTGCAACAACATGGTTAGAACCAGAGAAGTAAGTGAATAAGTGAAATAATCAGAGAGAGACAAATACCACATGGATTTCACTCATTTGTGGAATTTAAGAAATAAAACAAATGAATGAAGGGGTAAAAAAGGGAGAGAAACCAAGAAACAGACTCTTAAGTATAGAGAACAAACTGATGGGTGCCAGGCGGGGGGGATGGGTGAAATAGGTGAAGGGTATTAAAGAGGACACTTATCACGATGAACACTGAATAATGTATAGAATTGTTGAATCATGGGCGCCTGGGTGGCTCAGTCAGTTAAATGTCTGCCTTGGCTCAGGACCTGATCTCCAGGTCCTGGGATCGAGCCCCACTTGGGGCTCCCTGCTCAGCAGGGAGTCTGCTTCTCTTTCTCTCTCTCTCCCTCTGCCCCTCCCCATTGCTCGTCCTTTCTCTCTCTCTCAAATAAATTAATAAAATATTTTTAATTGTTGAATCACTATATTATACACCTGAAACTAATATAACACTGTGTGTTAACTATAGTGGAATTAAAATTAAAAAGTTAGTAAAATTTTAAAAAAAGGAAATAGAAAGCAAGGGAAGAAAAAGAATTTTCAGAAGGAATGAGGACAAGAGGGGTGCCTGGGTGGCTCAGTTGGTTAAGCGACTGCCTTCGGCTCAGGTCATGATCCTGGAGTCCCTGGATCGAGTCCCGCATCGGGCTCCCTGCTCAGCGGGGAGTCTGCTTCTCCCTCTGACCCTCCCCCCCTCTCATGTGCTCTCTCTCATTCTCTCTCTCTCAAATAAATAAAATCTTTAAAAAAAAAAAAAGAAATGTTAAAGGAATTTCTTTAAGCAAGAGGAATATATCAGAGAATCTGGCATTGTACGCAAAGAAATGGATTTACAAAAACAACGATCTCTGGAAATGGTTAAAATGAAAATAAATAGGAAGACACTCTTTCTCTTATTTAGATGCCTCTAAAAGATAATTGACTTTCATAAAAAATATGGTAGCAATGTATTGTGGTTTTATTGCAAATATAAAAATAAAATGAAAACAACACATAAAAGATGAGAAATAATTAAAAGTGTGCTATTGTTCGGTTCTTAAACTACACATGCAATAGTATAATTTTTTTGAAGGTAAACTGTGATTAATTCACGATGTATATTTACTGCAAGCCTTTGGGCGATGACTAAACAAAAATTTTAATGGCAATAAAATGGATTCATAACAATATTCAATTAATTGTAAAGGAGGAAGAAAAAGAGGGAAAAGGAACAAAGAACGGAGGAAACAGAAAACAAGTAGCAAGATCATATATTTAAGACCAATAATATTAAATGTAGGCAGTCTAAATAAGCTAATTAAAAGATTGTCAGATTGGATAAAAAACAATTATAATCTATTTACAAGAAAGCCATTTCAAATAGAAAAGACATAGATAATTAAAAGGAAAAAGATCTCGGGCCCCCGGGTGGCTCAGTCATTAAGCGTCTGCCTTCCGCTCAGGTCATGATCCCAGGGTCCTGGGATCGAGCCCCGCATCAGGCTCTCTGTCAAACAAATAAAATCTTTTTTTTTTTCTTAAAGATTTTATTTATTTATTTGAGAGAGAGAATAAGAGACAGAGAGCACGAGAGGGAAGAAGGCAGAGGGAGAAGCAGACCCCCTGCTGAGCAGGGAGCCCGATGCGGGACTCGATCCAGGGACTCCAGGATCATGACCTGAGCCGAAGGCAGTCGCTTAACCAACTGAGCCACCCAGGCGCCCAAACAAATAAAATCTTAAAAAAAATAAAAATAAAAAAATAGAAGGAAAAAGATCTACCATGCAAACACTGATCAAAAGATGGCTGGATGGGTTGCTCAGTCAGTTGAGCGTCAGACTCCTGATTTCAGCTCAGGTCGTGATCTCAAGGTCGTGAAATCGAGCCTTGCATTGGGCTCCACACTGGGCATGGAGCCTGCTTAACATTCTCTCCCTCTCCCTCTGCCCCTTCCCTCCCATGTGCAGTCTCTCTAAAAAATAAATAAATAAATAAATAAATAAATAAATAAATAAATAAATAAATAAATAAA